>NW_010116271.1:0-1347 GCF_000699245.1 Pterocles gutturalis
GCTGCACCACGGTCACAGGCCTGCCAGAAGAAGGCTCAGGCTGCTTGTGGGAAAGTCCCAGAACAGAGCTGCCAGACTCTGCTGGGCACAGAGGTGGCCTTAGCAGCATCCTAACCCCTGACTGCACAGGAGGAAGCTTGTTGTGTATCTTTGCTACGAACTTGTTGCTCCCACCCCACACTTCTTCCCCTCTTCTCCTCTTCCTCCTCTTCTTCCTCTTCCACCTCCTCCTCTCTGTCTTCTCCTCCTTCCCTTCTCCTCCTCTTCTCCTCCTTCTTCATCTTCTCCTCTTCTGCTTCTTCTTCTCTTCTTATTCTTCTTCTTCTCCACCTTTTTCATCTTCTCAGCTTCTTCTCAGTAGAGATTTGATTTCTTTCCGGACTCCACAAAAGAAAAACAGCACAGAGGCGAGCACATTGGCATTCAGTTAGCTTAGTAACTGTTTCAGGGTTTAGTACTCCAGCCCAATAGCATTGTGGTGATCTTGTGATTAATGGCACAGTGCCTGCACTGTTGTTGCTGGAAGTCATTGTACTTTTATACTGGCCGTCTGGTATCATCCTTGGAAGAGAAAGTCAGAAGGGAAGGGAATTTCCTGAGGCTGGCAACTCTAACTACACCCCTTAGAAACTGGCTTTCCATACGCACTTGCAGGCAGGTGTCCTTTCACAGGCTTTTCTTCCTAGGCTACCTGGCTCACAATCCTACCACAACCAAAGCCCCTGATTTCAAGGGGCCAAACCTCCCGTGGCAGACAACTGCTCCCCAGGTCCTCAGTACTACGTCCTGCCCTCCATCATCAGGAACGGGAGGTACGTGGCACCAGTACAGTGCATCTGAGGACTTCCCAAGACTGAGGCCACCCCTGGACCAGGTGAGTACCCTTTCCCCAACACTTCTGCCAGGCAAGACAAGCGTGTCTTCCTTTTGCCCTGTGCTGCTGGGGTGCAAAACCATCAGCTCACACCCTGAATGGGCTCCAGAGGCTTCCAGGCAGAAAACAAACGAGGCCGAGCACCTCCTCCTGAGGTTTTCTCTTTGGCTTGAGGAAAAGAGCCCAGCTTCACTGCTTTTCTCTGCTTCTCCTCTGCCCTAGGTGACTATTCCACCAACGAGGCCAACAAACACCTGCACAAATGCACAGCGGAGCAGTCCATGGACTTCCAGCACAAGGCCGTCAACAGCGACCAAACTCCAGGTACAGGAACTCGGATAAATACACACACTTGCAGCCTGTGTGTCCTCCGAGGGAAATCTGCTGGACAGCTTTTTCAACAGGCCTAGGGAAAAGCCTGCCCAGGAACGGTCTCTTGACAAGCTTGCTTGACATCCCAGAGCACCGGCTTT
>NW_010116271.1:1468-1924 GCF_000699245.1 Pterocles gutturalis
TCCTATGCCCTTTCCAGGTCCTGGCACCTACACCCTGCCTAGGCTGGTGGGACCCAGCACAGCCTACACCCGTGCTAGCCCGTGCTACTCCATGAGAGGGAGGAGTAAGCACAATGACTTTGCTGAAGACCTCTCCAAGGTGACCTACGCTTCTCTGTTCTCTCGCATCAGCAGTTGAAGCTCAGCTGCTCTCCTCAGGGCAGAAGGGCTCCAACGCCTGCAGCAGCCTCTCTTAACACACACCTCCCCGCACCAGGTTCACTGTGGGAGAAGGGAGGCTCTGCCGACACCTGCAGTCCCTCCTTTTCCAACACTAAGCATTTTGGTGGGGCAAAGCTCTTTGGCACTAATGGGAATCTCCTCCTCCTCGGGGAAGTCTGCCTCTTTGCAGAGGAAGAGGACGTCCCCTTGTTCCAATGGCTCCGTCCCTCTCACGCCACTTCTCTGGCCAGCCAG
>NW_010116272.1:0-15000 GCF_000699245.1 Pterocles gutturalis
TAAAATAAAGTAAAACTAAATAAAATAATAATAAGAATAAAAAAATTATCAGACTGAAGTCCAAAACATGAGCTTCTTTCCCTGTGTTCCTAATAGGTGTCTTATTCACTTTCTTTGTTTCTTCTTCCTGATTTAACAAATCTTACTGAGCAACATGTTTAAGTAGAGATTAAAAAAGACACTCTAATGTCATTGTGGTCTCTTGCATAGCTGTTTGTGGGACCATAGGACAGCTCAGGTTGGGTTTGGAGGTGGAAGGGACCTCCAGGAGGTCTCTAGACCTGCATCCTTCTCAAAGCAGGTGCAGCCAGTGGGTCAGACCAGATTACTCAGGGCGTTATCTCATTCATGGCACTTTTAGTCCAATCATCCAGACAGTATTTTGTCCACCTAGTTGCCACCCAGACTGTACATCTTAACTTGGATACAAAAATACTGTGAGAGAAGAGTGAGAAAAGAAAAAAATAATATGGATCTCTCATGCCCTGGGTAAGTTCTCTAATCACAAAACTTTTGGATTCAGAGTTGTAGATGGGGAAAATTTGAGAACTGACAGCATAATTTGTTTCTTTTGCTATTTTTCCAAGTGGCTGGTGTGAGTTGTCCAAAACAGCTCTGGAAACATCTTCTGGACTTTGATCCCTTCAGCAGGTTTCGAGGAAGGAGCATGTGGCTCCTGTGTCTTGGCTGTGCCCCATATGTGCCAAGCTCTGCCCTGGTCTGTTTTGTCAGGTCTGAGGGATCCCTGGGTGTGTATAGGGACAGAGATGTTAGCGTGTGAGAAACTACTGTCAAAATGCTGGTCATTGACAGCCTGGAGTGCCTTTGGATTTTTCAGTGCTTAAGGGGCTTGTTTTAGGTTGTAAAGTTTAGGTTCTACTTACTTCCCATTTTTGGCCCCAAGCTGTGAGGAAAGGGTTTGCTCTTTGTTCATCTTACACCATTTTAGAACCCAAATAGATTACAGGTAAAAGGAGAAAGTAATCAGAGGGCTGTCTGCAGAATTAAGATCGAGATTTTTGGACCATTTTGGTGGATGTGTTTTAGTGGTAGATTTGCAGCTAAATGCTTATCAAGACGTTTAACTTTGGCTACTGATATTTAAAATCTTTCAGGCCTTGAGCTGTGTCTAAATTCAGCTGCATACATTATCTCTTTCCTGAAGTGTTGCATCACAAAAGGGAAAGGGTACTCTTCTGGAGGGAGGACTAAGCTATAGTCCTGACTTCTTGCAAAGGGGAAGCTTTCTACTGGGAATGTTACATTTAAGGAAATTCCATTATGCAGCTGACCATTTACAGCCATTTAGTATGAATTTTCCAAGTGAAAATTGTTGATTAATTGGTCAGTAGTTCATACAGATTGTACATACATCTATTTTTCAAAAGCTCTTAAAATATTTATCAAAGAAAATGTACTTTGGGTTTTAAAGCCTGAAAGATTTAAAAAAAAAAAAAAAAAGTGAAAGGCTTTCCCTTTCTGCATCTTACACATAACAATATATAAGTAGATGTTACATTTGTTTATGCATACACTGGAGTTTATAAAAGAGGTCATTTGGACACTAAGACTCATTAACTATTGAAATCCAACATATTAAAAATGTTACCTTGATAATATTTGTATGTCGTAGAACGGTTTAGGTTGGAAGGAATGTCAAAGCCCGTCAGACTATAACATACAAAGGCAACTCTAATGCTTAATAGCAGCTGACAATCCAAGCTAATACTTAACATATGTGAGGTCCTGACTGCACAGAAAATCAATAGTAAGATTTCCATGGTCAGGTGACTTCCCTGATCTGAAGGCTGATGTCACCAGAGAAAGAAATCTACCTTCAGTTCCCTCCTGATTTCCTAGTGGATTCAATCTCTATTGAAACAAATAGATTTATTTAAACAAGTCCCTGGATCAGGCTTTATCATAGCAATTTTTCAGGTAATTCTTGAGAATTTATTTATGAAATAACATGAATATTTTTTTCAATTTCTTTAGAAGTTATCTGATTTGACCTTGTATTGTTTATTTTTACTCTATTACTATATTATACTCTATGCCAGCCTTAATCACAGCCTTCGTTTCTGCTGTTTGGTTGAGTTAGTGTAATCTTCAAAATAAGAAAATATTATATACATTCTTGTACACCTTCAGTGTTAAAGCTAACAAAATAATGACAATATATATATTATTTGTACTAGGCATAGGAGTCTCAGAAAAACAATTAATACTTCTTGGGCTGTGTAGAGTAGGGCAAAATGTTGTAACTGGGTAAAGGATCTCAGATCTGCAACAAACTCCCTGTAAGACCGCATGCAAATCACATATAGTTTTGACATCTCAGTTATCTATTTTTTTTCAACAATTTTGTGCTTGTTTCAATTCAAAGTAGTGCTCACCTTTATGAATGAAGATATTCTACTACTACTGTGATGACAGTTATTGGCAAGCAAGCTTTTTATGTAACACTACCTTGTCTTTCCACAGTTTTTTGGTTTCAACTAGATTTTTAATTTTTCTAGGTCTTTCTGTTTCACTAAGGATTTAGGAATGTCCAAAAGCTGCTTTGATTCAGAAGAACACAACCAGAAGATTTTGCTTTTTCCGTGAAGGAAAATCTTGGTAAAAATGTTTTGAGAGTGACTGATACATTTCATTGTTACAAGGTCAACGTGCCTAGTTTTAACACTGTTTTTCAGTAAGATATTGTCTATTTTTAATATTAATAAATTCTAGCATGTAACAGCCATTTCACTTCACCCCTTCACTTAAAACTAACCCTCACTTGACATTTGATTCAAAGAAACAGTTTAAAACATATAATTCCTAAAATGTCAAAACGGAGTTTTTCATCACAGTGGGTAGTAGTTGCTTTCTAATTTTTCTCGTAATTTCTCAGAATGTACAAAGGAAACTGGCTGAATTTTGTGCAGCATTTCTGTTTCTATGGCACTGTATTTTCAAAAGAATAATGATCCAGCCAGTGTTGCTCTGAGAGGCTATGCATACAGGGTGCAACTCTTGGGTCCAGGCTGGTCCTCTCTGAGCCATCCGGAACTCTGTTTGGGGTGCAAGCCAGGAGAAATTGTCATTGTTGGCTTTTTCAAGCTTGCTTGTTATTACTAGCACAGAACTCTACTTGAAAGGTTGACCTTGGTTAAGGACAATTTTTCTAAAAGTTTTTTCTCAATAATACATACCTAAGTAATAAGGAAGAGGCATGTCTCAAACTCTAGGGAAATTTTGATTTACTGTCAAATAAAAGCATAATGTATGATAGGCATTAACAAAGCTTAAAAGGGGAGCTACTTTAATGGGTTAAAAGAAATGCTTGGTTTTGGATGGAAGTGGAATTTCATTCAGTTAAAAATGAAACAAAATTTAGTGTCTTGCAATTCTAATTATTTCGGGTTTATATGTACAGGAATTGTGAGAAAGAATGCATTGTACACTGATGACATTTGCTAGCACATAGAGAGAGAAAGATAAGATTATTTTCAGGTGGACTTTTTCAAATTTAGTAGATTTAAAGGATTATGAGCTACTTTAAGTGGCGGATTAAATAAATTACAAAGAAAAGGTAGGGATATAACCTTTGTAAGTTATGCTGTCTGGTTTAGAAACATTGAATAAGGTTATTAAAATTATTTGGAAGAAAGTTTAAGAGCAGTTAAAACCACAAACTGCATTCTGAGATATATAAAAGACTTTATTTTGGCAGCTATCTAGTGACACCTGCTATACTTAGAGCTGTAGAACATTTTCCATTAAAACTCCCCATTTTCTCATCGCTTTCCTAAAAATGCAACCTTTAGGGTTGAATCCTTGATCCTGTCTAAATGATTTCTTTTCAGTATCAGCCATTTTTTATAGATGCTAACCTTTTCCCCATTTTGTTAATTCCTAGAGCAGGTTAACACTGCAAAGATTTATAGAAGGATTATAATTATTTTAATTGAATATAGCTCTAGCAAAAGAAAGAGAAAAATGGCATTAATGAATTAATCTTCCACTTTTTGTCCTCAGAATTCTGCAGTGTTTTATAATTCATTACTCTGCTGTTTTCTTATTACTATTGTTTTTCTGTGCCCTTTTTCATACACAACCTTCTTAAAATGTGGTTACTAAAAATGGATAAGGTACTACAGAATACAATTTAGCAGCCCTAATAACTAACCACCTCTTTAGTGATTGCGCTAAGAATACATCAAATTAATTTTTTCTTCTAAACTGGCACCACAGTATAGGCCAACATGGGGCTTTTGGTCTGCTATGATCTTCAGATCCTTTTCTCACATAGTGCTGAAAAATAATTTCTTCTCAGTTTTTGTGTACATATTTGACTTTTCAGCTGTAGCAATTTGTCCTTGTCTTATCTTGTATATTTTTCACATTTCTCCACTCAGCTAAGATTTTCTGAATTCCAGTATTGTCCAGTAAACTACCTATCTCTCTCTGTTCTCTTATTAGATTGTTAATGAAAGTAATGATGAGAGTTATTTGGCCATGCAGACCACAACACAGCCTCTCTCGGACCACTATTTTGACAGGTTTCTCTTATGTTCTTTGAAATCAAATCTTGCCTCCTGGAAGATAGTAATTAATAACACTGGGATAGCGCTGGTTAGTTGTTTACAAATTCCAGAGTAAACTTTATTTGACCTTACTGACTGATTACAGCTAGAGGAAACACTTTTTTTTTTTTTTCTTTTCTCTTTTCTTTTTTCTCTTCTCTTCTCTTCTCTTCTCTTCTCTTCTCTTCTCTTCTCTTCTCTTCTCTTCTCTTCTCTTCTCTTCTCTTCTCTTCTCTTCTCTTCTCTTCTCTTCTCTTCTCTTCTCTTCTCTTCTCTTCTCTTCTCTTCTCTTCTCTTCTCTTCTCTTCTCTTCTCTTCTCTTCTCTTTTTCCTCTCTTTCCTTTTCTTTCCTTTTCTTTTCCTACTGGCCCTTCATGTAAAGTGCACTCAAGTCACATTAGACATTAGATATATAACATACTTTAGCCATATCTAGTTGATCTGTTGTTTATTAATAGATGTACAGCAGGGGTCAAAGTGTCTTATTTAGACACTTTCTCAATAAAGTATCATGTGAGATATAAATGCATCCAAATTTCCTTCACGAACTCTCACCGTTGTGTTTCTACAATCTTTTCTCCACATAATTTTTGTTCTTTGTCACTTGTAATCCCTTTTGTTTCTTAGTCATTCTGGTTCTATAAACATCTTCTGTGAATCGTTCCTCAATAATTATTCTGGCTCCATGTTTTATTTCCCATGATGTTGTTTACTCCACTTTGATTTTCAGATCATGTTGATACAACTACAGTGATTTTTTTGTCATGCTTCTTATCCTTCTTGTATGTGAAACCAATCTCCTCCTAGCTATTTTTTAATATAGATTCTTTCAATAAGATTCAGTATTTTAAAACCTGCATTCCGTGAGACCTGGCGTATTTGTATTTGTTCAAGTTAATTTTCTTATTCTATAGTTTTTACTTTTTTTTTTCTTTGAGTTATGAACATTGTCATTTACTTTCATCCAAATTGCCTTCTGTCTTAAATCCTCATGCTGGTCCTGCCTATTTGCTAGAACTGAATTTAAAGTAGGTGTTCATAAAACCTTGAAAATTATCGCATACTTTCTTCCATTGCCTGTAGGAGGACTCGTACTCTGCAAGTGTGGTGAAGATTGGTGTGTCCAATTCTGGGCTCCTCAGCACAGGAAAGACCTGGACATACCAGAGAGCGGCCTGCAAAGGGCCTCAAAGATAAATAAGGGACTGGAGCACCTTTCCTATGAGGAAAGGCTGAGAGAGGTGGGGTTGTTCAGCTTGGAGAAGAGGAAGTTTAGGACAGATTTCATCAGCCTACATAAACATCCAAGGGGAGGGTGCAAAGATGGTGGAGCCAGGCTCTTTGAAGTGATGTCCAGCGATAAGACAAGAGGCAACCGGCAGAAACTGAAACGTTGGGGGTTTCCTCTGAACATCAGGAAACACTTTTTTTGCTGTGAGGGTGACAGAGCGCTGTAACAGGTTGCCCAGGGAGGTTGTGACGTTGAATATCTATATGGAGATATTCAAAAGCCATCTGGACACAGTCCCCGGCAACTGGCTCTGGGTGACTTTGCTTTGAGCAGGGTGGCTGGACCAGATGACCTGCAGACATCCCTTTCAACTTCAGTAATTTTGAGTTTGAAAGAGTCTATCTTTAAATAGAATTTGGACACTGGAAGTATTTCTTGGGATCATAGATAAGCAATGAAGCTAGAACAAAATATTGAACAGATTTTCATTTACTGAGAGCTGTCAGCACTCCACAGTAAATGGTCTCATGTTTCTTAAGGAAAATTGGAATGTGATAATGAATGAAACTAAAGACCACACTATAATGCATGTATACAAAGAGGTTAACCGAAGGTTCCACAGATAGAGGAATCTGGCATTTCCTTTTTCTCAGTAATTGGCATTGCTACTCTAGAATTTTTTTAACCTATATTTAACATGTAACAAAATTTATATTGAAAGGAAAGGTTAGCAAGGGGACATCAAAGCCTTTTGGACAGGAGAAAAGGAAATAAAAGGATAACAAAGATAAGACACAGAAGAATCAGAAAGTAAAGGCTTTGGGAGTAACTTCTTTGCATGGGGACCCATTAATGCATGTAGTAAATTTCCAAGGTCAACAACAGAAGTTAGCACAAATAGTCACATAAAGAGGCTGGGAAAGAACTTCCAGGGAGACAGTGCTGTCACTTTTACTGGGACAGATCAGGATATCTTCTCCCATTTAATAGTCCTGTTCATACCACATTCTTCTGTCTTTAACCTGCTGCTCTATAAATGGGTCTTTTCCAACGGTAATAAAAATCAATACAAAGCCCATTTAAAATGCAGAATATAGAAGATTAATGAATTCTTAGCTATAGTATTTTATATAGCAAAGAGAGCTACCCTATATAGAGGCACAGCAATTTTGTGTGAGGCCAGGTTACTCTTCACATCCCTGTTAAATGGATGGGGACAAATTCCATCTCTCATTTCTCTCACTACCATGAGACAGAGGGTGTTAACATGGGTTCACTGTCTCTGCAAAGCTATGGGCCTCTAAAGGTAGGTGATTTTCTTCCTTTTGGGATCAGGGTTTACTCAGATTTTTTTATTTGCGCTATTGTTATTTATTACTGTTATTACAGTGTTACGTTGGAGCTAAACTGTATCTGCAATTAGAGCACTGTTGGGTATGCCCCTGTAAAACTCACAAGCAGAGACAATCTCTTTCCCCAAAAGATTATAATCTAAATAGAACAGAAAAAGGGTGAAGTGACTTGTTCAAAGTTATACCTCAGATGAGGCACTAACTGAGAACAGGATTTTCTCCCTTGGAGAAATAAAATTTTTTTGTTGAGAATTTGTCACTTCTGGGCCAGAGAACAAACTACCAGCCTGTACTACTGCAGAGTACAGCATCAGATATTTTGTCATGTTTAAACATAATTTTCCTCTGAGCACAAGTGGTATTGGTCAAAAGTCTTTGCTGGACTGAGCTTTAAAATATCTCAGGCATGGAGAAAAATGTTGGAGAAGAAATTATTTAAATCAGAAAGGACTTAATTTTATGCAGTGGAGGGGGACATGAGCCACATTCAAAGTGAGTATATTCTTTCCTGGATGTGTAGGTGTAACTCCCTCGTGTATATTAAAAATGATCACTTACAAAATGATTTTAGATATATTAATGGACTTACTTCCAATCTATTTCTGCTTGTCAGATGTGTCACCTCACATCCTTAGAGTACAAGAACGGCAACACTCTCTTTGCTTTTGACAAGTGAACTAAAATGGAAATCAAGATATTTCTATACAGGCTTTCCATGGAATTTACCATTTTAACTGGAACAGGGCTAGGAACTTTCTGATATTCACAAAAGTCCCTGCCAAGCAGAAGACTGTTCATAATCAGAGACAAAAACAAACTTTCTGATAAAGTCAGAAGCACTAAGTTATGCTTTATTTGGTGTTGAATTTTTTTGGTGACGAAAACTTTTTGTTTAGTGTTCTCAAAAGATTGTAATGAAAAAATATAACTGTGTGCAATCTTATACATAGCAAAAATCCTTTCCCCTGATCACCATCCTGTCTTGTCCTTATTTTCCTGGTTAAAAGACTGTAATTAATTTTCCTGAAAGACTACTTCATTCCTTTTTCCACTTTTCTTATTGTTAAAACCGGTACAAAGATGTGGTTGTAATTTGTCACTGTACCTAGCACCGCAACAGGTGTTACATTAGCCAGTGAAAGATTTATTCTTGCCTGATTCGAAGTAGAAACCAAAGCACCCAAGGAAAGCGCCTGGCAGCCAAATAGGATTTCCTCATTTAGGGACCATAATGCTGTTTCATGGCATCTCACTGGGTTACTGTTTTTTTCAGTTTCTATACTGTTGTTCTACCTATGTAAATGTTCTGATTAATGTATCATCTAGTTGATGATATTATTCTTTGCTTATGGACACTTGTGGTCTCTTTATGCATATACAAATAACATGAGATATTCTTCCTTTGAAACACATGCATAACTCTGTAATGCACTTTATCACAGTTGAGTAGTATAGACTTTTATACTTTGTCAGCAAAAGATTTACAATCTGTGAACAAAGTTGTGCACGGAAGAGTACTTCAGAATGTGTTGAAAATGTGTATGTATGCTGCACAAATCTGCTTCAAATCAGACTTTCACATTAATATCTAATTTTATGATAGTTTAACATTAATTAGAGTAACTGCATAATTAATGCATAAGGTAATGCATAAGGCATACCATTGTTTTATATGATTTACATGTACATAGTAAGAGATAGCCTGTGCTCAAAAACCTAGATTTAAGCAAAACTCAAACACCCAGAGATATGTATTCCTACTTACAAAATTTCTGGAAAAGAATTTTTGTTTGTTCTTGGTTTTAAATCATGGCTAGTGGCCTAAGCTTTACTAGGCTATCACTGAACTTTGATCTCCTGTTCTGTGGAAAACTGCTATGACAGCAAAATTTTTCTAGTTCAGAAGAGTGAGAGGAGTACACATAGTAAAGAGGAAAACACAGTCCTTTCCTCTGCTTTATTTGTCCCAAAAGCAAAGTAGTAACAAGCCATATCAGTGCATGGAATGCAGTGTTGACGTAATTACTTACTATGTATTGAACTTCCAAAATGATGCCACAGCAGTGGTAGCCACAGAATGCACTTGAAGAGTTTTAAAGTTACAACCAAGAAGTCCAAAGAACTTGCAGCTATTACAGTCCAGCAGAAGACAAGTCACAGCAAATGTTTTTAGAATCAAAACCCAAATCCCTCTTTTTGAGAAAAAAGATCTGCAGCAAGAGAACTATGTGTAAATTCTGCAAAGTTTCAGTCTATACACAAGGCCCAATTCCCAGCAGGTACTACTAAGCAGGCACCTGTTCATGTCATGGGTTCAAAAATTTTGATCAGGCAATCTTAATGTGACCTAGTATTTCAACCTTAGAGTTTTTATATCTGGAAACTTCCTGAGACAGAAAATTGAAATAACTGAAAATGTAAAAAATAATCATAACTGTTGTAGCTTACATATAAATTTTTTTTTAACATTCCATAAGTTATAGAAATCATACATTCAGTTACCATTATGGTTTTTGCTCAGATGGAGAATTAGAAGCTCCGTGATTAAATTTTTTTTTTTTTTTTTTTTTTTTTAGGAGATTTGTGCAGTATTTCTAGCAATAGCTTGGGGTTTTTCTGTTGTTGTGAAGAAGACATATTTTTTTAAGATATTGGCCCTTTAAAACACAATATGCTTAACTAACATGAATAATTTGCATTTTTGACAGTTACTTATTTTGCGATTTAGAGCACACACATCTGTAAGAAAGTCCTTGTGAATCTATAGACGAACTAGCTATTTTGCTACTGGACTATACAGAAAATAACCACTACAGTCCCACCATTTGAGTTTAAAATTTAGATACTCCAGATGTCCAGAGACTTTGTATATTCAACAAGTGATTTCTAATAGAAATGAACTGAAAAGATTAATTACTATAGTGTGTTATTCAAAACAGATCTGTTTTGTGGAGGAAACAAAGTAAATAAACAACCTACTGCTTTTGTTTAATCCTGGTCAGGCTGCTATGCCTTTTAAGTATGTCACTGATTCAGAGTACATGCAATAACCTGAGGTGCCAGCTTGGCAGAAGCTGGTGAAGTGCATACTAGCTAATTCTCATAAAAACAAAAATTTTATTTTATAACTATTAATATTAGTACATAAAATTTATTTATTTAACTAACTCTTCTCAGTCTAGTTTCTTGGAAATGAATTTATGGAATTTAAATCAATAATCTATTCTTTTTTCAAATAGCATAGTTATAGCTCAGGGAAGAAACAACTGCTGGCACATACAGATGTTTCTATGTATCGGTTAGCTAAATAATGCACTACTTTAGTTTTTAATAGACTAAGGAATTAAGTAAACAAATAAAGTTAGAGCTTCAAGATGAATATGTGTTCACAAACAAAGGTTTACTTTCATTCCCTCTTTGCTAATATTCTTTGGAAATTACAATGATGGCTGATCAGCACCAGCCATATTTCATGACATGTACGTATCTAAATAACATGATCGCAACTTCATGTGTTTCCTGATTATCTCTTGTCATGATTAACACAGCAATACCTGTGATCATAAAGGCTCTGTAGTTAAGCATAATCTTTCTGATGAACAACCAAGATTCAAGACAAAAGAGATTAATCTGGATGTAGAAGGTCTCAAATGCCTTCAGACAGGATGTTCTGGCACCTTCTGAAGTGCAGAAAGAAGAATCAGAAAATAGAGGCCAACGGAGAAGCCTTAGGGAAAGGCTGTTGTTTAACTTTCTAGATGGCAATATGGAGAGCTCTAGGTCATTTAACACTTCAAGAATTTTTTTCTTTCTTTCTTTCTTTTTTTTTCTCCTTTTTTTTCCCCCCTTATTAAAAACAGTCTTTAAGTTTGGATTTGGCCAGTCTTAGAACATAACAATCTTCTGAGCCATGGACTTTGGCTTGATGTAAATGTGGAGCAAGAAAATTCACATGCAGCCATTACTTCAAAAAAAAACAACCCTGAAGTGACTCTAGTTTAAATTTGCTGTTTGTGTGTAGCCATGTACTGCTTCCCAGCTACAGCAGGTTTTTTACTGGTGCCTATGGGTGATGTACAAGAGAATCAAACAGGACTCAAGACACAAGTGTCCAGAGATCCACTGACCCTTTCCCATTTGCATTCTTTTTTCCTCCTCTAAAAGGGTAAAGTGTGGTCTGTAAGTCACTTTTCAAAGATAAACATGTGAATCTGACAGTATAATTTTGTCCTTAATAAACAGAATTTATAATGTAAGCTGTTTCAGAAGCCGTGATAAATGAGATAATTGGACATTATTCCATATTGTAACACAGATGGCCAAAATTATACCATTTGAGACACTTAAGAGGTTCTGTTGACTTCTTAAAAATATACTTTTACAATAATGAATTCAAAGTATATACTTTTCTTCAATTAAAAGGTATTTTGAGAAATCCATCAATTACCATTCTAAATGTGTCTTTGTAAACCAGTTTATATTGATGAGAATACTGGAATATAATTCAAAACTTAACTTGATTTTTAATGGTATTGAGGATTGTCATGTAAAACATAACTTTTTTTTTTCCTTATCAAAACTTCCATGTCATATGTATAAAAAATAATGTCTAGTCACATAATATTCAATTTATTGCATATTTATAATTTAATCAATATGCAAGTGAAAGGCATAAATGGAATATAAAATATTAATACAATCATCTGCAGAGGCCTGTTAAATCTGACGTGTGTATGTAGTGCAATGAAACTTACATTTATAAATAAAAGCACAGAAACCACTGTATTATAAGTCAAGATTAAGAAATACTCCCAGTTTAGCTATACTTCTACTTTCTTGGTATTTTAAAAGCCTGATGATCTAAGAGCACACACATTTACTTATCTTTCAAAGACATAATCACACTGTCATCCATTTCAGTACCACAAAAGATGGATAGCATAACATGGACTTAAAATGGGTTCATTAATTATCAAAAAGATAAGTGTTTCATCAGGTATACACAGCAGATAATATTTATCTTTTCTCATAGAGAAAAAAGATTAAAGTAATTCTTACACACATACTGGAAAAGAAAAAGGCTGTACCTCTGAAAGTTTCATAAAGTGACACTAGATAATACACTCTACCACTAAAGACAACCTTACACAAACACAACCGCAGATGCCTTCCATCACATTCAACTTTGGCAGCTAAATACCAGAATGAAACCATATATTCCAACTTTAACTATTTCGTAAACTTCCTTTTGTGTCTTAGCAGTTACATACACACACAGAGACTGCTTTTCAAAAGTTAGTGTTTCTGCTGCAGTATTTGATGACTACTTGATAGCTATGGAGGAGATAATTTAATTAACTGTATAACATAGTGATACATGAAAACAAATACCATGACTGTGACAATCTCTGAAAGGAAATAACAAGTCCATCTAGGTATTACTAGTGAAATTGCTATATGAAGTCGAGAAATATTACTATAATCCTGTCAGAAAAGAAACTCCGACAAAATAAAACAGTAGTTGGGCTATTCTGACTTATATTTATCAAGGAGCTGGTCTGAAACAAGATCAATAAGAAACCAAAAACCTCCTGAGAAGTAACTGATTAAAACCATATTGTCATGAGCTGGAGAATGCACATTACATTTTAAATTATCTTTTTTAAAAACTAGTATTTCATCTTAAACCTTTCCTCTGAACAATGTTCCCAAAGTTGAGACTCTACAATCTAATTTTTCAATAAATTAGAAAAAGCAATAAGTAAGATAAATAATTTCTCGTCTATAATTCCCCAAAGACTATGCATTATGTTTGTAAAGATGTTATTTCACAGGCCATATTACCCTTTATTTTTACTGGAAATAGGTTTGGGAGAAATAGCTGTTTGTCTAGATATTAAAAAACCAGCATCCTTTGTAGCATAGATTCTATGTGCCAGTATTTTACTAAACATTTTCAGTCTACTATAGATACAGATTTTAAAAGTTTCCCTGTCACAACCTTCTTTTCAATAAGAAATTTGCAGAAAAAATAGAAATATTAATTTTAAAAACATCCCAGGCCAAAAACTCAAAAGAACCCCTTTTTCTTTCCAACTACAACAACAAATCTGGAGTGAGGAAGAAAAAGCAGTGGTTAGAAATAATACCATATCTGGCTTTCAGATTTGGGCTCAATCAAAAAGCAATTAAATCAATGGAGACTACCACTAGTTTTACTGAATATTGGATCATATTATTAATATCAATCAGTAAATCAGATTACTTGCAATATTGCATATAATTTACTATGCATTGCAAAACTAAATTGTTACCTAATTTCCTTAAGGTAAAACTGAAACAAAAAAAGACAGTTGATTTATATATTACTTACAAATACGTGCCCTTTTTGAATATTTATTATGATCTGTCCCCACACAGATGATTTACAGCTCTAACTGTTGCAGAAATAAATTTTGTCAAGAAAACACTTTGAAAAATTTGTTTGTAATAAACACAAATAAAACTCCCATGTTTTGTAGTTTGGCAAAGGTTCAGTGATTCTGAGTAATGTGCCCCCCTATACATTCAGCAAGATAATGTTTCAGGAGATCAGAACACAGAAAAATACATTCTTAGCAAAGTATCTAAGGGCATTTCATGAAATCTGGTGAGAATACAAGCCATTAGAATGCTGAAATGAAAACTCTTAAGAAGGCGTATCTGTTTTGTGTGTTGCTCTATTTAGCAGCAATTTTTCCATAGAATTACAGCTTGCTTTTCATCATCATTATTGATTCATCCAAATGCTTTATGAACATTGATAAAGAAATTATTGAATCTTAATGGCAAAAATGTGAGGAACGGTATTGGTACTAGACAGGTCAGTGATTTTTAGTGTCAGGCACTTCTTGAAAACATTGTTTCGACAGTTTGCATTTTCACAGCTTCAAAAGAATATTTTAATGGCACATAAACTCTTAAGATGTTCTAAACATGTTAAGGGAAGGAAACACAGTTTAGTTCAGGGCTGTTCCTCCCAAAGCTGAAGAAGTGAGTTTATTTCAAGTTAAAATGACAAGGCCATTCCTACTGAATCTTTAAAGAGCTATATAACAGTAAATAAAACGCATCCACAAAGCACAAGAATATTTAAGTCTAAACGTTAATATTATTCCCACTAAAGGATTAAGTAATTAAACATATGAAGAACTACAAATGAATCAATGTGTAATTCCTGAGCAACTAACAGAATTTAAATTGAATTCTCTATACATTCCTTCAAATATGTGAAGTGCACAGAACAAGGAATTCAAAATGTAAGAATCTGATATTGGCTAAACACTGGCCGTAAATATATTGCTGAAATTTGAACTGCTGAAGAGTCATGGTTTGATCTTGATGTGGAGAATATTTTAACTGATTTTTTGAGGATATTTTGGTAGTTATTAGTGAATTTATTTTACGTAAGGATAATTGCATTTTTTTTTAAACTAAGGTTGCATTTAAATCAGATGCAAAAATTGAAAAGAAACTTTCAGACTGAAATATTATTATGTTTAAAATGATATATTTTTATGCCACATACATACACACTACATTAAAACAACATAACATTTCAATACTGTGATACTTAATTAAACTGATGGTGTTATTTCAGGAAAATTCCAATGACATTCTTACACACCGAATGTATCTCTGCAATCCAAACAGAAAAAAAACACATAAAAATCAGAAGTGGATTCAGCGAGCATATACAATGAAGTTAGCTCAGGGATTGCAGAATGAATGACAGCATATTTTCTGCAGCTAACTCAAGATTAGAACTGGCACCTACCCTTATGCTAATGAACACCTAATTAGAGAC
>NW_010116273.1:0-1044 GCF_000699245.1 Pterocles gutturalis
GGTGACATGGGGACATTTAGCTGCGGGGTGGCCCCATGGAGGGGATGCAGACCTCCCTGGGGTGTCCTCCCGCTGGGGGGGAGCCAGCTTGGGAAACCTCCTTAGAAAGGACATGTCATGGTGGCCATTGTGGTGGCAGGACGCTTGTTGGTCATGGCCATACCATGGTGGCCTTGGAGGCGTCATGGTGGCCATGGACATGTCATAGGGGCCATCATGGCAGCAGCCTGCTTGTGTAACATGGTAGCAGCATGCTTGTTGACCACGAGCATACTATGGTGGCCCTGGAGGCACCAGGGTGGCATGATGCTTGGTGGCCGTGGACAGATCTTGGTGGCCATCATGGTGGCAGCATGCTTGTTGGCCGTGGCCATACACTATGTGGCCATGGAGGCATCATGGTGGCCATGGACTTGCCATGGAGGCATCACAGTGGCCATGGAAGTGTCATGGTGGCTATGGATGTACCATGGTGGTAGGGCACTTGGTAGCCATGGCCATACCATGGTGGCCACGGTGGCATCTCCAGCCCTGAGGACACCCCCATAGCTGGCACCTGAGGCCCTCGCCTTGTGTCACCCCCGGGGGAGGTGTGACCGCGCCCGGTGGCACTCACAGACAACGTCCAGGTAGACGGGCTCGCTGGTGCGGTTGTTGACCTCGTTGCCCACGCTGCAGGCGTACCAGCCGGCGTGGCTGGTGCAGCTCTGCCCCAGCGCCCCCCAGCCCCTCGGGGGATGTTGAGGGACCCCCTCGGGGTTCCTGGTGATGCCAAGAGAAGCTCAACGGCTCCGTCCCCTCCCGCACGGCGCACGTCAGGGCCACCGCCGTCCCCTCAGCCACCGCCGTCGCCGTTGGCCGCACGAAGGGCTTGGAGACGGGCACTGGGGGCAACGAACTGTGAGTGGCCACCAAAACTGCTGGCCCCCTCCCCAGTCCTGCTGGGACCCCCCAGATCTTTCGTGTCCCACCTTGGGAGGATCTGTCTGGCCGAGATGATTTATTGGCTAGTGGGATGGCTAGGGAGAATGGCCATGGGCTAGG
>NW_010116273.1:1168-1415 GCF_000699245.1 Pterocles gutturalis
CTGGCCAGGGCAAGGTGATAGGGATGGCTAGTGGGCTATTATAGTGGCTAGTGTTTGCTAGTTGGGTGCTCTGCTGGATGTTGGGGCTCTACTTTGGCTAATGGGGTGCTTTGTTGGCTGGTAAGTGGTGAGCTATTTTGGCTAGTAGGGTGCTATGTTGTCTAGCATAGCATTATATTGGCTGGTGGGGTACCACATTGGCTACTGGGGTGCTTTGCTGGCTAGTGGGGTGTTCCTTTGGCTAGGG
>NW_010116273.1:1433-1740 GCF_000699245.1 Pterocles gutturalis
ACATTTGCTGGTGGCGTGCTTTGTTGGCTAGTGGGGCTCTATGTTGGCTAGTAGGGCTCTATGTTGGCCAGGGTGCCTCTCTGTTGGCTAGTGGTATGCTTCACTGACTGGTGGCATCATTTCTTGGCAAGTGGGGCATTTTGATGGCTAGGAGACCACTACCTTGGCTAATGGGGCTCTACACTGGCTACTGACATGCTTCATTGGCTAGTGGGGCCCTTCGTTGGCTAGTGGGATGCTTCATTGGCCAGTAACATGCTACATTGACCAGTGGAAGACTGTTGGCTAGTGGGGTCCTTCATTGGCC
>NW_010116274.1:0-18188 GCF_000699245.1 Pterocles gutturalis
AATATTAAAAATATTACTCAATATTTAAGTAATATTACTAATATTACTTATTATTGGTAAAAGTATCTCCTGCATTCATTAGTTGTTTTAGATCAACTGTGAGAACAGCCTCTAGAATAAAACATGAACACTTCTTGGTTACTGTTTGCTGCAGTGTAGTCTCAAGTAATCAATTCATCCTCAGCAAGAACAGCTTCACAGGAATCTAAGAACTTTAGCATATTAAAGCTAGTTAAAAATCTAGCGAATAGAACAGGAAATTTATTCTTCCAGGCCTTTGTATTTAAAACAAAGTCTTAATTTACAACATTAAGTGTGTTATCACTAACTAAATCCAAATCCCACTGTCATAGACGCTTTCCTCTCTCTTATGCCTGCATCCCCAGCCCAGTGAAAAATGTTCTGCTCGAAGTTGAGAGCATCTTAGCACAAATGATGTCTTTATCATGTTTGATGCAACTTTGAAAGTGGAGTAATTACACTGTTCATGATAGAATATGCTTCAGACTTAGCTGTATTTAATTTAGATAGACATATGGATTATAGATGAGGGGTTTTTTTAAAATTTTATTGTTTTTACCTTCAGAGCATTTGCCTGTAAGTGATGCAATAACCAGAGAATCATTTTAAAGCTCAGTGAGTATACCCCACCCCATGAAACATCAGGGCTGTTATTTAATTCAGTCATGAAGGCATGGAAATGAACATAATTCCAGGGTGTGGGCCTTAATCTTTATGCTTCATTGTACAATATGTGGACCAAAAGAAGAAACTACACAGTAACGACAGCACTGAAAAAGCCTTTTAAGCGTTTGAAAAAGCTTGTCAGTGCTTTAAGTTGTAACAGTTTAAAACAAAAATTGTAATACAATGCACAGAGGAGTCTAGTTTTTTAACACTTGCTTTTATGCCAGCTTCAGTGGTAGAGACAACAATGTTATGACATTTTCTAAAGCTTAATGCCATGACTCTTGTCGGAAAAAAAATAAAAATAATATTGCGAAGGCTAAGTAGATAAGCAATTTCCCCTGTTGTTAATTTTAAGACTGGTTTAGTGTCACCCACTATTCATGAACTGATTTCTAATGTAGGTACATCCTGCCTATAGATAGTTCCGTTTCTTTTATGCTCTTTTTGTGAAGCTTAATCCAACACAGAGCTTGGGAAATGCCTGAAGAACACAGCACAGATTATCTTGGGAGACTTATATTCCTTATGAGTATATCGAAGATGGAACAAATAAATAATGCTGTCTTTCTAATTTGGAGGATACCTACAGTTCTATTTACTGATTTAAAAGGCCACAACTGGTAAATGTTCAATGTTCAGGGGAGAAGCATAAAGGAAAAACAGACTAGTAAAAAGGATTTGGATCAAAGACAGAAAATCATACATTCACCTAAATACATTAGAGGAACTGTCACTCTGTTAAGAAATTAAGCCGGGCTTGTATTAAATAATCAGGGTGTAAGAGAACTTCCATTGTACACAGAACATCTACGAGGTGACCTGTTTTACTGAACTGTTATAATGCAGTATCAGAGGATGCCAGTAGCTGAAACTGTGGCATGTTTCTGTAATGAGTCTATTTAAGGAAGAACTGCAGAGGAAAAAAGAAGGGAGCACTAAGGACAGCAAGAATAAATAAAGCTGGCTGTATCAGCTCTTCACCTTCTCCTTTGAAGGCTGGGAAACCAAAAGACCTGCCATCTCTCTCCTTACAGCACACTGAGCTGATAGGGAAAAACACTAAAAGCAGACCATACTTTTACTGTCTGTAGCCTGCAATGTAGGAGAGAGAATTTAAATATTCATTTTTTTTCTGCCAGGTAACATTAGCATTGCACATTGCTATTTCATAAAAGAAGGCGGCTATTTATATCCCATGCTAAAAAGTCAAAGGTACACACATGCTCATATTTTCAGATATGACTGTGTAACTATTTGCACAAAAATGTGCCTGTATTTCCACTCCAGCTGTGCAAGGTCTACTCAAGAGTTTTTTCCACATACAGCAATAAGCTTACATGTATGCCTTCTTACTCTTACAGTCACTTCACATATGGTTTTGAAGATGTGGGAAAAGATCAAACCACTGTGAACATCAATCACTTACAGTAGGCCCTGCAGTTCAATTAGTCCACCTGGAGCTTGCTCACACAGCATTTAGAAGGGCTGAGGTGGAGCATTTAGAGCTACTGAAGATGCATATTAACAGCAACCATCTTGAGCATGGATATTCCTAGGCATGTAGGTGCCTAACCTCCACCGAAACAAATGGGAATTGGACATGGAAACGCCTGTGAGGATCTGGGACCTTGTCCATTCTGCCTCTGGGTTCGTTGTTTTCTCTCCAGCTCCCTCTGGTGTCCTAAACAACATATTATCATCAACTCACTGGACCGCACTATCGATTTTGCAACAAGGCACTGGACGCTACATAGGCACGCCCCGTGACCTTGGATACACCGCCTAGTTGCATCCATATGCAATGTTAAAACTTACAGAGTGGCTGAATTGGCACTCAGTGCTTTCCAAGATCAGAACTGAGGCTTGAGAAAACACTAAAGAAACAGCAACCTTTTATGAGCCTTAGCTGGCACTGAAGATGGTCAAAGGACTTACAGAGCACCAGCATGACCTTCATTGAGAAGTAATAAACAAGAAAAAAGTGCTCAAAAAACCCATTATTTTACACTGAAACATGAAGATATTAATTCAGAGAGAGGAAAAAAAAACCACCATTCAAAAAGCTTCCTCCAAAATAGTTAAACTGTCCAGAAGCACTACTTCCACAGTCTCATCAATTTGCAATTGCTAACACAAAAAAAAAAAAATTTTACTCACCATCTCCAGGCACTGACATGAAATGAGCATCAACCCGTTTTTCATCCTCTCCATACTCATTCTTTGCCAGTAAGGTATAAGCACCATTATTCAGGTGGGTAGGATTGTCCAGCTGAAGGCAGCCATGGTATTCACTTTGATTGATAACATGTATTTTAGTACAGATGTATTCAGACTCATTCAGTATAGCCCCTTCATAGAACCACTGCAATGTGGGCTTAGGGTTCCCTTTCACAGTGAATGGAATACACCAGTGGTGGTCCGGGGTTGGAGATTCAATAAATGTGATATTTGGTGCAACTATATTGGAAAAAAGAGTGAAGAACATCAGAATATTCTACACATGTCTTTCCTCCCTTCACTCCCTGTCCCCCAAAGTTATCAGGGAAGTATTTTCATTCATCAGTACAAAAGTATGTTATTAGTAAGAATGATACCTATTTGGAGGATACTCACACAGGAGCCTACCTGCTCTGCCTACGGTACTATGCTCACAACTGAAATTAAGCCATTCTTTACAAAGAAACAAAACAAACCATTTTCAGACAAAGACTGAACACCTGTTAAATCACTTAAATGCTTAAAGGTGTGGAAAGTTCAGATACAGAATCACTGAGATACTGAGAAGGGGGAGAGAGACAATTTATTCTGCTGAAAAAATGGTGAAGAGGAGTGCTGAAGGAACACAACAGTGTTGAAAATACTTAAAAGTTAGCCAAAAGCAAGTAGTACTGGAAATATATTCAGCTAGGAATCCAAATTTTCAGATTATTTTCTTCACAGAAGCATAGCCAGAACAGATGACTTAATTCCCTGGGTTCATTTGTCAGGGAAAGATGATTTTCTACTATACATTGTCTCATTCTTTGTTCAAACTTGATAAATGCCTCAAGTCTACATTCTTGTTCTGCTTCCCTCAGAAGATTATTCCAACACCTTGCCCATTATTTCACTATTGGGAAATTTTCCTTGATATTTATCCTTAACTGCATCCAATTTCATCTAGTTATGCTCCCTTTTATCACTCATAACAGTGCCAAGCTCAGAATCTCAATTAGAGTGTTCAAACATTTCTAGTGTATGTCCCTTCCCATAGCTATTACATATCCAATTTCAACCTACAAACCTACATCTACAGTAATCTTTCTAGTTTACTCTGCCATGAGTCCATGCTGAACAAAGTTTACCATATACAAAGCGTTCCATTCACATCTTCAATGAAACAGGGAGTTGCAACTTGTGGAAACATGCTGTCTAGTTCACATAAAACTAATTCAGGCTGGAGTTAGATCTAAGAAGCGAGTGCCTCTACACTACATGTTCCTTCCCCTTTTCTTGGGATGGACAAATAAGTATATTATTCAAAACTATGACAAATAAATTTACACCAGGCAGTACGCACGTTACAAGCATGTTATTTTTTGAGCAAAGCAGTTGTTGCTTTAAACAATAAGAACTTAAACATTTGTAGTCTCTTATGTAATTCTATGAGCCTTTTGATGCATTCACACTTCTTAATTCCTAAGACAGTGCCTATGTACATGCACACCATTACGAACCTTCCCATACTGACAGTACCATTGAGAATTCTGGGTTTCAGACCTTTACTTACAGACCGTTCTAACTGGAAGATAAAGCATTTAGAAATACACTTTTTGCAGAACATAGGGCTGAAAAAGATAAATACAACTGCTGGTTGTGTTTCTCCTAGCATTAACTGCAGCAGATAGCTCACATGCCTTAAGGGTTTTTGTTTCAACAACCTGTGTGCTCAGAAAATATTTACGCCCAAAATAGTTGCTGTCAATGCAGTTTGGCCTTGGGAGCTGTATGGAGGCCTGCATACGTACAGAATACCGTGAGCTCGGCAGAGGCTTGGTCCTCTCCCACAATGTTCTCTGCTACACAGGAAATCCACAGTCCACTGTCCATGGATGAAACGTTCTTTATGGTCAGTGAGGCAGGGTTCTTACTTGTGTCACTCTACAAGCGATCAGAAAAACATGTATGTGTAAACTGCAGCATACAGAACAAGGGAGAGACAGGGAATCATTAGACACGGATGAACGGCATTCTTCATTTTCCCTTCTTTTTAGCTGCATTGGCCCACAATTAATCAAAGCCTTACTTTAATGTCTTACCAAACAGCCACAAAACATCTACATAACCAATTAACTGTCAATAGCAGTGGATTCAAAGCTCTAGAAGTCCTGCAACAAACACTGTACTCAAGCATTTTTCTGTCCTGTTACTTTAAGTTTCTGCTTTTTTTAAAACACTTCTTACCCTCTACACAAACAGCCTTACCCTTGCTCACCCGTCTTCTACTTCATGACTGATTTCTATGGTCTGTCTCTGCTCCCTTGAACTTTTTCTTCCCTCCTACATTCTGTTCAATCCTTGCTTTGCTCTTCCTTTTTTCTATTTGCTCTACACTTGCGCTTGACATCTCTTCCACTGCTGCTTTCTGAGCACTACTGTACATTGACAACAATGTGTCTTCTCCCTCCTCCTTAGTCAAATTTCTCTTCAAAGCTCCTTCTTCTCATGTAACTTTCCATGAGAAATTATATACCTTCTACTACCTAAGCAACTGCCCAAGTACTGTTATATGTGTTTAAGCACAGGTTAATCAAGGTAAGAATTATGATTCTTGGAAATATTGATTCTTATGATTCTTAGAAAGCTCAGTGCCCATTTACAGCCTTAAATGCCATATTGAATACGCAGCTATGCAACATTGAATAAAGCAAAAAGAGCTTAATTACAAAAAAAAAATTAAAGATAGCAAAGCTAGTTCTTAAAGACTCTTTTTTCTCTTAAATCAGGTCCTTCATATGATCTCCAAATAATTACTATTTCCATACTTGAATTTTCATAAAATGCAAAACTATTTTCCTAAATAAGGATAGGAAAAAACCACATTCAGAAAATAAACAATAATTAGGATAATTTTTAAAAACTGCTTTTCTTTGTGTACACATACACACACTTCAGTGCTGCACAGAACACAAATACCATACTGCATCTGTAAAACCACAGTGAGTTGCAGTGGCAGTCAATGAAGACATGCAGGAACACTCCTGCATACAGTCCTGTAGGACCAGAATTTTGAAGCTCGAGATGACACCCTAACTCCACTTGAGTCAAATGTCCCTTTGACTTCAGCGTGACACTATGGGAGCTGAGTGGAAAGGCAAACACCCCATTACACCTTGCTCCATGCACAACTCTTAGCCGGTGAGAAGTGCTCAAAGCTGGATTTATAGGGGCTCAATTGCAGGCTCAGGGCTGAAATCTAGAGCGAGAAAAATCTAACCAGCATCCAAAACATTATACATCAGCACAGAAACCAAGAGCATACGGTTAGCTTTGCAGGACTAGAATTTAGTTTTAACTTTTGTTAACAACTCTCTTTTTAAAACAGGAGAGAAAACAGGCAAAAAGCAGCACGAGGTGAAGAAAAGGGATGTAGAAACTGAGATACGGAAGTGAGAGAAAGAAAAACAAAACACCACTCACAGAAAAGGGAAGGATTGTTGTGAATGGCAAATGAGGTTTAAAAGGCACCTACTCTTCTGCTACCGAAGAGACTACTGTGCTCCACAACTAAGGTTGTCGCTAGCCTATATTATGAGCCCTCTGAAATCTCAAAATGAAGTTATGCCAGGACAGAATATTTCTGGAAACCTTGAAGCAAACTGACCATGGCATTTCAAAGATAGGAGGGTTCAAAAATTAGGTGATCTCACTTTTTGAACAGCATCCCACATTTGGTTTGGCTCATAACCTAAAAAAAGGAAAAAAAAAAAAAGAGCAAGCACAACTTGGCACAGGTTGTCTTGCTCTGGATGACAACTGATGCCTTTGGGTAGTTTTACGAATTAGAGGAAATTTTAAAAATAAAACTAGAGTTCTGCAGAGCTCTTACTTACAAGAGCTGAAAGACAGGCTAGTCAAGTTGTATATGGGCCCAATACAATGACCTTCAAGGAAGAAAGTACAACAATTACAAGACCTCAGCGGTCCTGTCTCTTCCGCACTGCAGGAACAGTTTTGGAAGTACACATCCTGTGCTTTGTATGGACCAGGAAGCTTTAGACAGTCTGCACCATCACAAATGTTGGAAAGCCAATGCCATAAAATTGCAAGTAACAGAGGGTCTTGCCCACTGGGTAAATAATGGCAATTTAAGAAGTCAACTGCTCTGTGTTGAAGATCTGCTTCTATGCTTCTCCTTATCAACACTTCATGAGAAAAAACTTAATCATGCTATCTCCAGTATGTACACACAGTCTAAGGTAGGGACACAGAATCTTAGAAAAGAGAATTCTCCCTGCCTAGATGATTTTATTGAGGAAACACCTTCATACTGCATTTAGGAAAAAAAAAAAAAAAAAGGGAAAAAAATGGACATTCTTTTTAGTAAAACTTTCACTTCAATTTCCAAGGCTTCCTGTTGTTGCTTTGTTTGTTGAAGGAAAATTAAACAAGCCACAAAATTATATTTACAACCAAATTCCAAGCTTTTGGACATGAAAGCATAACAAAAATAGAGACACAAAGCTTTTTTTCATGATTAGGGTAGATGAGATTTATTCTCTGCATGCAGGTATCAGTGATAATAAGAAAACCCTTGTGTTTCAGTATCCCGAATCACCACATCACTTCCAAAAAATTACATTACTCTGATTTACAACTGAACATCCAAAACTCAGAGTGCAAATCAGAGTCACAAGGAGAGAATGCCTGCCATTCTCCAGAAGCACTGTGGCAGTCACCCCGGACTGAAAGTAACTGGAAAATAAATGCAATCTCAACATTAATTTTGTATTTAATCTTTTCAGTAATAAGTTAACTAAAGCTGGACATGAACCTTCATTCCATCCTTCAGCAGGTATCTCCTGTCTCTAAATTGTCACATATTTGAATATGAAACTTACCTCATGGTTTGAAACAAGATTAGTGAGCACCCAGGACACATTAGGGGGTGGCCCGCCAGTAGTATCACAGTACAACGTGACGCTCTTTCCTTCCACCACGGTGATGTTGTAATTGCTTAGGCTCGCTGAGGGCAAGTCTAAGATAGAAACAATAACAAAAAAAAAAACCCCACACACACATTTGTATTTGACAGAAATAGACACCACTCAATTCTAAGCAAGCTGTATAAACGCAAGCACAAAACACCACTAGATCAGATATGTAACTGTGGTCAGTTACTATTTAGTCAGGGAGTACAAACAGCATCTTTGGAAACATAAAACTAAAATCTTTAAGCTGCTATATAACATTTTTCTGTGCCTCCTCCACCTCATATCCTAAGAAAACATTCATGCATGTGGAAATACATTAAGTTTATAATATAGGGAAATGTTTCAGGTGGGCAAACAGAAGTTATCCTAACCTCAGTTTTTAACTTCAAAATGAAAAAAGAGCCTCCCCTTATTCTTTAAAACAGGAAATTTAATCTGTCTCTTTTTAACAGCTACAACGAAACTTCTCTTTTCCACGAACTGCCATTGTGGTATTCCCACTGTTTTCCACCACACTACCAGAAAAATCCCATCATCTCCCAGTATCACACAAGAGATTGCAGCCCTCCCTCTCATATAGAGACACAGATCACAGAGAGCAGGGCAAAACCTAGATGCAAGTACACAGAGGAAACAGAGCAATAAACAGATCAAATGAATGGACAGAAAGGACAGAAGAGAGTGTTAGCTATTGCACAGAGCTGCTATCCACAGCACCTCAGCAGACTTCGCTATTGCCCTCAGGAAAGCAGAAAAGCACTGAGATGGAACCACTCACCAGAAAACAAGCCCAGATTTTGGAAATCAGGAGTCCTCCTCCATCCACAGAGCTATAAATCACTCTGTATCTCATTCTTCAGCACCCAAAGCAAAGGGAGCTTCCCAAGATTAAATATATGCTTAATGCTTACAAAAACATAAGGAATTATAGATTGATCCTCTTCAAAAATAATGCCAGCAATATCATTAGACTTCAGGCACAGAGGACCTCACATTTTGTCTTTATTTTCATAGCAAATAATTATACAAAGCGCTAGAAATAGCATATTTTTCTTAAAAGATATTGTGCCATCATTTGGAACTGCTAGACTCTGTAAAAAACCTTGGTCTCCTTTATGAAGAATTGCTCATCAACTGTTCCAGGCAAGTTTTACTTGCAATTTATCATCTCAAACAGTCAAGTTTGTCTGTTGTGCCAGATATGTATGCATGATCCTGCAATGACTTTTCTTTTCTGAAAAAACAGTTCTCTTTTTTTTTTTTCATGTTTTGTTTTTTCAGTTCAGAGTACAATAGTTTCACCATGGACTTGCAGGCACAGCAGCTTAGCAGAGACTTTTTTGCTTAGGTAAAAAAGTCCCATACAAACAATTAACCAACAAATCAGTGTGAACATTTTAATGTGTTTGCTAGAACTTCAATAGAAGCTATATATATTGGAAATCTCCAATTTAATTAAGTTTAATTAGTCCAATAAAAATTAAATGAGAGGAAGTAATGCCAAAGAGAAGACAAACAGTTTTCCATGCAATGCTTTCTTGCTTAATGACGTTTGAAGATCAGTGCTAGTATACAATAACTGCTTAGGAAATTCTCCCAGTGCTTTAGGTAGTTCTGTAATATGATTCCCGTTACAGGCATCATGGATTTCTTCTATTATGTTCACTTTATAAATCACACATTGAAGTTTATTGAGAGAGAGCTGGAGAGTTTGTACGCCTTGCTGCAGTAATCTGTTAGCAAGGTAGCCATCTGCTCTTGCCTGCTGTGAATTCAAATCTCAGCAGTGTCTGTCAACTAGCTGGGCAGGAAATAAAACTAATCTTAGGGAACATTTGGATATTAATTATGCTGGTTAGAGAACAAGGAGAGAAGTAATGGGGTAATTTACTTTATAAATTTACACTTCCACACCACCTCTGAAAACCATTCCAACTACTTTTGCCAGACCTGAACGTGTGAAGAGATTAAAGTTCCACATTTCTTCCTGGCCCTAGCACTTTGGACAAGGTCTACATGGCAGATTAGCCTGCACAGTTCCTACCAACACATCATTTCACATGAAACCTCTCACGTAAGCAAAATAAAAACAACTTTGGTCCCTTAGAGCTCTCCTTTAATAACTGCTAAGTTATGAGACAACTCCTTCCTGCAGTGTCTTTATTTACAAGACAGGCAACTGAAGTTTAATTCCTCTGGTACTGGTTCTGCTTCCCACCCAGAATTAGAGCTAGTTCTATTTATTTGCAAAAGTCTGTATGTCATGTTGATGTTACATCTCTGAGGGAAACAGCTGCATTGTGCCTGTATCCTGCCATAAGGTTATAAAATAATAGTGCTTATTATTCCCTAGATTCCTAAAGTTACACTAGAAACCAGTTGCAAGATCCAGCAGAAAACATTGCATCAAAAACATGTAAGTAGGATAGGATAGGATAGGATAGGATAGGATAGGATAGGATAATCACATTATTGTCTGTGTTTTCTTTCACTCCCTTTTCTAGTCATAAGAGGTGGGTGGAAAACACATACAAGAATTGCCTTGGAATTCTTTTTTTTTTCTGGTTGGATATCTTAAGTTAGTGAACTTTAACTGCAAGGTCATTTTGGCTTTTATCTCCAGTGGCACTCAGACTGCTCCACAGTAGAATACACACTAGTTGAGAAATGGCTCTGTTTGGAAGGGCAGACAGTAGCATAAGACCTCATATCCAGAAAAATGTGATACACTGGAGTTACCAATAAAGCAGTGAGACTAAGCAGCAAAACCTGTACTGAAAAATAACTATATTTTAAAAACCACAATGCACCATAACACCCACGTATGCTCAGTGAGAATGTTCAGTGTAGTGTGAAACCATTTATACAAGCCAGTAGCATTCTGACACCTACACAATTACAAAGATGTCCAACCATGCTGCATTTACTCCTGAATCAATTTGGTTAAATACAGTGTTTTAAAGGACTGTCGCTTCTGTTGATACAGATGTACATTTTAAAGGACTTTATATCCAGTAACTGATACAAGCAATCAGACAACAGGTTCAAACACTTTTGTACACTGCCAGCATAGTAAATTTAGACTGTAGCAAAAAACCCATGCAAGGTAGACACGACATCACCTTTCCACAAGCCTCATTTTGATCTCTCTCAGACATAGATTACCCTGTGCCCCAAAGCTTGAAACACAATATCTCTTTCAAACTTTGATAGCATTGTTATAATTCTGGATATCAGCAATAGCCCTGCTAGTATCCCATTTCTTTTTTAAGTTTGCTATAATCTTGGCCTTAATAGCTTTCTGCAGCAATGAGTTTCACAGGCGTACTGTCCAGGCCACATACAAGAGCCATTCCCTTCTACCAGTTCTGAAATTTGTCTTGTGATGTTCGAATTCATCGAGTGCTCTCCTGTTCCAATGGGACAAAGAAAAGAGAGTTTCTGAACAACATTCTTAAGACCACTCAGTTTTATTTCATTTTCTCAAGTCCCCCTTATTCTCAATAATCTATCCAAAGCTTTTCAATCTCTACAAAAATGAGTTTAATGTTTACAAATTCCAAAGGTCTTTTCTTAGGGGCTTTTATGGGTTTAAGAAACAAAGCAAAAGACTTCCTAGTAATTCTAGCTATAAAGGTAGAAGCTGTTGGATATGTGATACATCTCCTGTGTTTCACTTAGTAACTGTCTACAGCCAACAAGACCCAAGCCAAATTTCAGCCATGAGGTTAGCGGGCATGTTTTCACTGAAGTCTGCAGAACAACCAGGCCAAAAATCACCCTGGCTGCATCTTTAGAGTCCTATAAACAGGATACCCCAAAAGTTTACATTAAAAACTTGCATTAAAGAAATATAAATCCTTGTTTCCATTTCCTGTCATATCACAACCACAAAAGCAAAATGCTCAAGACATAGAAATAATCTCACAGAAGTTATTCCAAGATTACAACCACAACCACATTCAATGAAAATAAAAAACAATATGTTAGGCGAATAAAACACAGGATTAACAGAAATGAGGAACATTTAAAAAATTTTCATCTTTCATATATCTTCTTTTTTCTGGAGCCCAAAGATCACTTTCCTCTCCAGCTATAGGTAAGAGAAGCCCGCAACTTCTTATTTCACTGCTCTAGCCAACAGGCACTATTCTCCAGTTCTCCACTGTAACTATGTCACTATGTACAACAAAACTTGACATTTCCCTTGGTTTAAAATTAAAAGTAAAGGCACTAATCTGAAAGGTATAAGGGGGAAAGAGGAAAAGGAATCCTGAACTATGATCCTTTCCCCCAGTATACTTCCATATTCTGCCCAATGAGTGTTGATATAAATTAAAGAAACCGTCCCAGATCAAAACCTTTTCAGCTCTTTAGGAGAATATACAGTCATTGAACAGAGCACTGAGTAATCACTGAATAGAGATACCCTCACCACATGGCACAGCAAATCTTGATGGGTGTTTTGCACAATGACCATGGTATTTTGCACACATCTGACAGGGTTAACCTAGAATAGTCTCAAACACTCTACAGGTTGGTGGTGAGGACGTTATCCCAAAAGTTGTACGTTAGATTCTTGAACTGAACCTGAATCCAGAGAAGGATGACAAAATCTTCTCCTCTAGCCACTATCTTTTTTTTTTAAATCTTAAAAAAAAAAAAGGGGGGGGAGCTGCTCTTATTAAATCCTTTTGAAAGGAAAAGCACAAATTCATACCGTTGGGAGAGATTGAGTCCAAATGTAGAGTCTCCTTTCCAAAGCCCTGAGAAGAGCCATTCAGACCAGAGTTTAGGACTCTCCCATGCCTTCAGCATTTCCCAACGAGGAGTTGGAAGGCATATGCATACTGTGAACAAGCTCTTCTTGCTGGATGTGCTTGCTGCTTCAGCATACCTTCTAAGAAGTCCAACTCTCATTTTCTTAACACACCAGATCTGACACTCAAAACACCCACCTCACTAGTCTATGGAGGAAGGTCTTTCTTTTGGGAAGCAGAATGAGTGATGTGCCAGCTCACTGAACCACCCAAATATTTTAGAATACTAAAAGAAATCTGTGTCTCCAATCATGACACGCTTGATTGTCACATTCAGCTGGGAACCTTTAGAGAAAATAATTAAACAAGTACAGCCTCTACCGGAAGATGATGAGTCTTTCAAGCATGCTTCCCCAGAGCCAATACACCCTTACTTCGCCTGTAAACACTCCATCACTCCCTGCTTAGCTGACATTACCACTAGAAGTCAGCTCCTGTAAGTAGAGCCACCATGTGCCACAGCAAAGACCACAAAACTTGCTAACTCATCTTCACAATTACAGCAATAAACGCTACCTCTGCAGAACTGTCATCCCATCCAGGGCTTCAAAGGCCATAATGAATGGCATATAGACAAAAACCACCAACAGCCATGCACCAGAACAAATTCAGTTGGACAGTGAGCCATCTTCTGCAGCCAATTTGTACAGAAGCTTTGAAGGCTGCAGATGACATTTCAAACCAGACAAAGGGCTCAATGTTTCCAAGGTTTACATCAGCACCTTAACTTCTGCCCAGGACCTTTCTCTTAAGGTCCTTAGGCCTGACCTGGGTTCTAGTAGAAAGGTGCTGAATAACAAAGGATCTTGCAGCACCTGAATCAATTAATTGACCTCATCTCAGGTTTTAATATCAACAGTTTGTCTGCAAGAATTCATAGATTATATGTTTCTATAGAGGCTATCATCCTGATCAACACTTCCCTCGCTAACAGTCTCCTGAAGGTACCCAGCCATGTTTTCTCTCAAATTGCCAGAATGGTTAAGGAAATTAAATTACATCTGGAGAAATTGTTCTTAACTGGTATTTAAGCTTCAGTTTATACACAACAACTTTTAAAAGAAAACCAAATACATTCAGTGCAGTTGCGCTGACTACAGCAGCCACAAGCTTAACAGGTAAACCCAGAGCTAAACGGCCTCTGTAATGAGGCCTAAACTAGCTTATGCAAACCTCTAACAAATGGCTTCTTATTCACTAAGTGCATGTAATGCACTTGCAATTCCTGTGTCTTTTTTCATGGGGAATTTTATGTGTGTCCAGGAAATACTGAAAATAATGAAGACCTGTCAAATATTGCAACATGAGAAATGTGATCCTGAAAAACTAACATTTTCAGAGAACTACATAAATGAGTAAAGTGAAAGGGTTTCAGTCTGGATACCAAGTATACGGCTGAAGGTATGCCTCCATTAAACGTCTCCACTTTTAAAGTGAAAAAAGTACTTTCTTTAGACTTCAGAATACAGTTATCTAGTCATCGGTCTTCACCTAGTTACACTGAAAGAGCAAAGTAAGAACACCACCAGCCAACAGTCAGCCGCTCTCCCTCAGCAGATCAGTGCTCCACACTTATGCAGATGCATCAAGGCAGGCATAGAGAGAATCTCTGCAAACCTGCACAATGCACTGAGTTCAAAACCAATACTCAAGTGATCAAGACACATTTCTTTCAGCTACTTCTTTCTATTTCTAACCTGTTTTGTATTATAAACCTGCTTCATTCAAATTAAACCTGAAATTGAATCAGAATTATAAAACAAAATTCTGCTTTTTTTAAAATATGATGTGTTGATGTACATCACATAAACTTAACTATCACCATTCACAAGCCCTGATTTGCATATTATATGTCTAGACATCTGTATGAAAGTTACCAGTTGCGTCATGAACAGATAAAAGAGTGCATGCCCATAAGGAGGCTGTGTCGTTGAAAATGAGATTCCTCTTGCCTTTTCAAACATCCACAAATAATAATGAAATATGGAATAATGAAAATTGTTTTAATTAAGTTTGGAAAATTCTAACTCAACTTTGGAGCAACAGTGAAACCCCATTATTGTTGAAAATCATTAAAAACATTTTTCATGCAGCCTATGATCACAGATAAGAATTAAAAACTCTTACAGAGAAAATTAGAACAGTTTGTGGCCATACATCATGGATAACATCTACTTCTTGAGCCAAAATAATACAGGCTAGAGAGTCCATGAATATTCTGAAAACATGGAGGATGCTTAAGGCTTTTTTTAAACTCACTTCATTCTGCCTGTAATGTTCTCCTTCTGATAGTCTTATCTGTGAAGTCTGTCTGATAACCGAAAAAAATGTCAACATCCACTGGATTACGCCTTTGCTTGTGGTTTTAGACTGCATTGTACTCTTATGGCCTAAGATCTAATGCTTACTTTATTGACTCACTAATACGACAAATCCTTTCCATAAATTCAAGGAAATAAACATGTAAATCCTTCAGTTTGCCTTTTTCCCCCCTTAGAATTTATAACCACCTGCCTCCAGTCTGATATTATCGTTTACTTATTTACCTCTAGGACAAAAATCTGTCACCAGAAAGAGGCTGAAATGAAGCCAGATCCAGTCCAGTCCATTTGTAGTCATCTGAACAATTGCCTGTAAAAAATCATGGCTTTCCCAACCAAGCAAGAAATGAGCAACCCATCTCTTTAGAATGTAATTCTATATTGCAAAGCCTTCTAAAATGTCATCAGTCATACACAAGAAGCAGCACTAAGAGCAATAACACAGTACCTCATGAACAAGGGAAGAGGCAGACAAAAAATGTTACCAGTCATAAGACTCCGTAGTTCTCAAATCAGACCACATTTTCACTGACTGGCTGCAAATGTAAACAAACAGCCAGTCTGAACATACCTTTGTTATATGTACAACAAATTAGTACATGACCAATGACAGGAAAGAAAACATCTGCAGAAACAATATATGAAAAATAAGCATACAGAACTGGGGCAGCAAGCAAAATTGAAAGCCAGATCAAGCACCACACCAGAATACCTAAAACAATTTGATTAACTAAACTGGACAGATAATAAGGCAAAATGCGATTACCAGGTTGAGATCCAGAGCAACAAAAAATCCACGAGACTGCAGAGACAGATAAACAAGCAGGCCTCTCCCAAAAATACCACAAAAGAAGATGTCTTTCAGTGAGCTCAACGATAGCAGCTGAGTAATGGAATGCCCACCAGAAGAAGCAACCAACATCTCAACAACCAGTGCCAAAGCCATGGTCTTGCATCCTTGTCATTCAGTGATCTGCAGACTGACAGACTTTTGAGTGACCTTAACCCAGGCATAGGATATGCCTCACTTTCAAGGATGTAACACACCAGCAGCAATTGCCCCCAGAGCTTACAGAAGTAGTAATAAGAACAAAGTGTTCACTTACGTAGTTCTTTTTCTTAACTTTCTAAGGCTACTATAAGGTAGAAACAACAACAACAAAAGAGGATGGCCTAGGTGGTGATGCCATCTATGTTGTACAGACAACCAGCAAATGCTGAAACTGACAAAAAGAAACAACACCATTCCTCTACACAGAAGGCTCTACTAATACTACTGTGGTAGATGTAACTTAAAAACATTTGACATACTAATGAAGTGTGCATTTAGAATTTAAAAGAATCTGACAATTTTCATCATACATAAATACATTTCAAATGCAGTTGAAAAAACAATTCTGCAAACATAACAATTCATTGACACTTTTAATATTGCACCTGGAAAGGATCTTCTAGATAGTGAGCACACCTGACTTTAAACCTAAAGAAATCATACAGCTGATGGCACCTAAATTGCAATCAGCCTTTAATCAGTACATTAATTAACACTTCTACCATATAAACAATAAGTAAAGTACCACAGAACTTTGCTAATTTTCACATCAATTATCTAAAAACCAAAGCCTTCTGATCAAGAAACCACATTGGCCACTTCTAACTTCCCAGCAAGAGATTTACTGTCAGCACACAGCAGCAAAATATCATCTTACCAAGACATTCACTACATACTGTATAGGCCACTTAATATCACATTATGAAGTAATTAATAAGACCTGCACATAAATAAGAGAAGATGTTTGCTTACTTTCTAAACAAAAGAAAAGAAAACAGATGGGATGACACCATTTCATTAGCAGAGAAAATTATAAAATGTTTTATTAACAAAACTCGAAGGCCTGCACAACCAAAAATTTCTCTTGACATCAAAAGGAGCTAAAAAGGTCACGTTGTTCACAGGAAAAAAAGTTCACATATATCAAAAGCTGGATTCTTCTTCTACTATAGTTCTAACTATTAGCCTCTCAGAAAGTTCTGGGAATGAAATAAACCAGCTTTATCAGTGGGATTTTTGAAATTAAGTCTTGTCCTTTTAAACACAGAAAAATATCTGCAGACATACTGAAAGCAAGAGCTACGCATTGGATCTTGTGGATATCTTCCAGAATACAGCTCATGCTCACCAAGATGGTCATTCCTCTTCACCTGGGATGCTCTATTCTGTGCCTAAAAAAAGGCTATGTTGTCATCTTTATTAAAAAACCTATGTCCTGCACTGGTTCATTTTGAAAAAAGGTAAATTAAGGGGAAAGACTCACTAAAGGAAAAGGAAAAAAAAAAAAAAAAAAAAGAAAAAACCAATTATGTAAAGTTTAGTCATATTTGACTGATCAAGAGGTACAGGGGGATTTTTTGGGATATTCCTTTGACACGAAAACACCCAAACAGCAATGTAACCCGAATCCCACCACCAGCTCTCCCGTGAGAGGCTGAAGTGGCACCGGCGTTGCCAGGACAACCGCGACTACCTCCCCACCCCACCCCCCCAGGCCTTAAATTTGTGTCGGGAGGGCATAGAACTCTCTGCGGAGCGCTCTCAGCGAGCACGCAGTGTGGAGGTACCACCTGCAACAGGCTGCAGCAGCAGAGGGGGTGGCTTATGTAGTAGGACACTGAAGTTTTGCCAGGTGCAGCAGGCTCACAAGGCAGCCTTAGGAGCAGAGCGAGCAGGCAGGGTTCCTCTGAGAAGGAGGGAAGAACTAAAGACCAGGGTGCTGCAGCGGTGGGTGAGGGAGCCTGTGTGGCAGGGCACAGGAATTCTGCCCCTCCTCGCTTGTGAGTCCTACGTATCTGTTGGTAGTCTGTGACCACTGTTTTTGCCATGGTCTCCACCAGGCAGAGAGCTTGCCCCAGAAAGACTCTGGCGACCCAAACAGAGGGCCTGTTCCGAACTGTGGCTGCAGTGAGTGCCAGAGCCTGCTGCTGCCAGGGGAGGGTGGGGGCGGTGGACATTCCACTTGTGTGAGGTGCAAGACAGTGGAAGATCTGCTCACCACGGTGGCCGAGCTGAAGGATGAGGTGGAGAGACAGGGCCTTCAGGGAATGTGAGCGGGAGACTGACTGGTGAAGTAATGGCAAGCCAGAGGGAAAGGCACCAGGGAGATACC
>NW_010116275.1:0-3378 GCF_000699245.1 Pterocles gutturalis
ACAGGATGAGGGGTAATGGTTACAAGCTGAAACAGGGGATATTTGGACTAGATCTGAGGAAGAAATGTTTTCCTGTGTGGGTGGTGAGGCAGTGGCCCAGGGTGCCCAGAGAAGCTGTGGATGCCCCATCCCTGGAGGGGTTCAAGGCCAGGCTGGATGAGGCTTTGGGCAACCTGGGCTGGTGGGAGGTGTCCCTGCCCATGGCAGGGGGTGGAACTGGATGGTCTCTAAGGTCCCTTCCAACCCAAACCATCCTGTGATCCAGTTGAAGCCACAGCCCCCAGTCCTTTACTGGCCCTGGTTTTCCTACCACCAACAAAACAAGGTGTTATCTCTCCATTGTATTTAAAATCATGCCACCAGAATTGCTGAATATACCCCGTAAGTATAGACTTGTGCCATACCTGTCTCATGGCCATGCCAGTCACAAGCTGGCAGCTCGTGTCCTCGTGCGTACTGACTAGCTCCTTCCATCCCCTTTTCAAACACCTGCACAATATTTGGTTTATAAAGTTATTGTAACTTTGGTGCTGTAACAGAACAAGAAATACAAGGCATGTGGGAAGAGCACAGCTGTTAATAGACCCAGAGGTACAAACGGGGGCTAGGGAGACGAGATTTCAAGATATTCTTCAGGTCCTCTGGCCCCAAGGATTTTTCAGGCTTCAAAGCAGAGCAGATCAGATCAGATGGGTTTGATCTCATTTATATAGGTACCTGTGTGCCTCACATTGCAATAGCCATGTACTATTCCTGTTGCAGGGCACTGCTTAGATTTGTGCAAACAAGGGGTGCCACAAATTAATGGGACATGTGGAAACCACACGTGGATGTCGTATGAATGGTTGGTTCCCTATAAAGGCTTTAATTGTGCCTGAATCACACGTGCTCATGGAGTTTAGACAGCTGCAGTGAGGCAGGGAAGGCTTCCAGTAACTCTGCTCATGAGTCTGTGTATGCAAATACTGGAAAAAATGGGATTTATATCTCTGCTCGTGTTTATTATTTTGAAGGAAGATGCGTCGCCTCCCAGCACTCAGAGAATACCCTTCGGAATTCTGGGGCCAAATGTAATTACAGCAGTTCTCTGTAGTTTAAGAGACATAATGAAGTTAGATAGCTATGCGTCAAGACGGAGGATGACACTAGTACACAGAGCGGACTGGATGAAACTGAGCTAGCACTGATTCTACAAAACCTTAAAAGAAGTGCGCATTGGGAAAAACATTCTCTAAAATCTTTGTGAAGCACCAGTAACGGCTCTAACCTGGCACAATCCTCTACTAGCTCTTTGCCAGATTTTCTCTACCATGACTTAGACATGCTTGCTGCATAGCTTCTTCCAGAACCCAACTCTTTGACTGCCAGTAAAACTTGCACTGATTTGTGCAGGTTCTAGTCTATCAAACTACCACAGGATGGTAATGTCCTCTGGATATGGTGAGCATTAAATACACTTGACCAAAACATTTAACAGGGAAAAGCTCAGTGTGCAGCTCTCTGTTCCTGGAGCTATGCTTTCCTTCTGCTTGCTAGAGCTACCTTCATTTCCTCATTGATGACGCAGGAGGTTGCCCGTTCTTTGACAACGCAGGAAAACAGAGGTTTAGGCTGGATATTAGAAAAAATGTCTTCACTGCAAGAGTGATGAGGCATTGGAACAGGCTGCCCAGGGCAGTGGTGGAGTCACCATCCCTGGAGGGGTTCAAGAAATGTGTAGATGTGGTGCTTGGGGACATGGGTTAGAGGGTTGGGTTGACGGTTGGACTTGATGATCCTTGAGGTCTTTGCCAACCTTAATGACTCTACGATTCTGTGATTTTATGAAAAGTGGCAAACAAACTCACAAAGCTAGAAGGCTCATCAGTGCAACAGTGGAAAATGTATTCAAAACCTGCTTGGTTTTTTCCAGGCTTTCATGGCAGGCTTGAAATCCCTGTCTAGCCCTCCACTGGTTCTTCCCTAGATTATTTGCTGCACGGCTGATATGTTTGAAATTAAGATGCAGAGAGAGAGAGAAGGAGAGAGCGGTGGTTGATTTTTATAAGCAAAAAGGTCTGGAGTCAGAAGTGAAGCAGTTAAAGTAGCAGCAGCGTGTTTACTAAGCCATTTGAAGTTGATAGCCCACATGGCCCGGCTTTTTTCTCTATCTTCGTAAACCGCAGTGAATTGATGGAATGACCTGGACTTGATCTTCAGGGCAATATGTCTGATGGCACTGCTGGATTGATAAATTGATTCAAAACTATTACCATGGTGAAAAAGCAATAAGGTCATAAAAATTGCATCAGCTGGCTAAGTAAATCCTGGCATTTCATGACAAGTAATGCAGAAGAATCGCAAGAGGATCTGGGCATGAGGCTGAATGAGTGAGCGAGAAATGACTTTGAAGAGCTCATCATCTCCGATCTATTCTTCCTGCCAGCGATTCATGCCTTCGCATAGTGCCACTTCATTATGGGGAAATAACTGTACACTTCTAGCATATTCCTGGCCGTCCCTGGCGGCCCCTGGAGGACCCTTAGCTGGTTAATACCTCATCATGGGCTTCATTGAACACTTTAATCTGCACTTGTGTGATCAATAGAATCCTGGTGTAAATTAAAAGGACAATTTCATGTAATCAAGCCTGTTAATGCTCATTTTGAAAACCATTATTTGTGGAAGGCATTTAGAAGAAAATTACAAAGCGACAGGCGGATGCACTCGCAGACGATTCAAAAAGATCTTTTTTTTGTTACTCTGTGTGCGGGGCTGGAGGGGACCAGCAGCAACATATTGCTACGCTGGGTGGGGAGAAGAGGGCAGGAGGAGGCAGAGGGGTAGTAAGAGAAGCAGTCCGGCAGGAATATGTGTCTGCCTGCTTGCCTTCACGCGGGGAAGAAAATGAAATTTTCCAGTGTTCTATTTCTGTGGCAAATTCAATTACTGCAGGGACTTGTTCAAAGCGGTGTAACTTCCAAGAGGCAGAAATTGAAAACCTGGCAGCTAATGAAACGGCAAATCACTAGTAAGTTCAGACAGGGGCTGTCAGTCAGACCAAACACCTCGAGAAAAACAGCCGCTTCCTTCTGGTTTTCAACAGGCAGCCTTTCCTCCCACAACATCGCCCCCCCCCCAAATAAAAACAAAAAAACCCAAAGCAAAACTTTCTAGGGCACCACAGTCATTCTTTTCCTGATGTTAAAATAATCATCAGGGGCACATGCCATTTATTGCAAGGGATAAACCCAGGACACTCCCCCCCCGCAGTGCTGCCCCCAGCTCTGGGGGCCTCAGCACAGGACAGACACGGAGCTGGTGGAGCGGGGCCAGAGGAGCCACGGAGATGGGCCGAGGCTGGAGCAGCTCCCGTGCGAGGACAGGCTGAGAGAGTTG
>NW_010116275.1:3429-7514 GCF_000699245.1 Pterocles gutturalis
TCGCAAACAGGGGAGCCACTGGGGAACGTGCCCTCCAAGCAGACGTCCACCTGCATCCTGCATAAGCTATGTAGATATAGTCTAGATATATATAGATATTCAGACTAGATATAAGGAAGAAATTCGTGATGATGAAGGTGCTGAGGCAATGGACCAGGTTGCCCAGAGGTGGTAGATGCCCCATCCCTGGGAACATTAAACACCAAGTTGGACGTGGCTTTGAGCAACCTGATGTAGTTGAATATGTCCCTGCTCATTGCAGGGGGGGTTGGACTAGATGACCCTTAAAGGTCCCCTCCAACCCAAACCACTCTGTGATTCTATGATGGGTAAGCCTGCTCCACCCTGGAAGGCAAGTCCTGCGCTTACTGGACACCTGAAGCCAGTTTGGAGCAGATGAATGATGGTAACACTTGCCCAAACATTACCCTGCACATTCATCTGAGCAGTTCCCGTCTGCACGGCTGTGTCCAGAGCACAGCAACCTCCCCTGTTTCCTGTCATTCAGAAGCTAACAATTTTGAACGTATGGGAAATGGAGAGACGGGGAAACCACAGAACACTTTTCAACTATTTCAAAACATACTACATGACGACCTCAGCGAACCAGTGCTGCCCCAAAGATAGATGACACTTGTCTAGTGTCTATTGAATACACTGACCTGCCACTTTGCCTTCTCTACTTCTAGCGTACAGGTCCACTGGTGACCAAGTCACACTTTGAGGATGAAGTTCCATGTAGGGACACAGCCTGGGCTCCAGTATGCTTTAAAAAGTTCTGGCTCATGCCCCCTGTCCACAGGTCCATACCCATCAGCTAAGGTCTTTACCATCCTGTACAATCTTGTCCCTTTTCCTTTTCCTCTCAGCTCTGGAACAGACTAGACACTTTGCTGGTTTGTTGTTTTCATCTAGATGAGCTTTCTCACTGAGATTCAGCAATGGTCACAGCAGAAGATGCTGTTATGGACTCCAGTCTGAATTTCATCTCAAAAACACAACTGGTTCCCAAGCAGTGGAAACTAGAAACTAGGATGTCCTTCTGTGCAGTCCTTTCAGAAATCCCTCCTTACCGGTATTGATTGTTTCCTCAACATGTGTATTCATCTCCAGTTTTCCATACCTCTGCTGTCAGTGAACAGCCATTCGATAATCCCCCAGCCTCTTCTGAAATAAAACTTTGAACTGAAGGGGATACATTTGACTTAATATCAGATGGCCACTCACAATGCAGAAGAACAGGCTGCCTAAATTCAGGGTAAACAGACTGCAGCATAGAAAACTCGCAAGGGAAAAGAGCTGAACTTCTCTTTTTACTCCTAGGACAGGATTTGACAGATTTATACCAGAATAACCAAGAAAAAACTTACCAGTGAAAGCTATGGAAGCTTGCCCAAAAGGAAATGGTATTCAGCACTTAATACTAGAATGCTTGATGGTCGGGGTCTCAAACACAGGGATGAACAGTTCTAAATGTATTTTAACTACACAAAAAACACTCAACCAAATCGCATTAACCGCAGCCACTACTTCCCCCTGGAAAATGCCAGAGGAAGGAAAACAGGCCAAAACCGGAACAAAATCCCAAACACCCTCCATATTGTCCCAAGTTTGAGAGATGCAAGAGATGCAGAAGGCTATACGGTAAAGGCCATAAACAATCCAGCCTTCTGTTTCTGGTATAGATTGATCTTTACACTAAGATAGGAGTGAGCACCACCCCTCTCCTTTGCTCCCTGTTGATGGTGAATACCATTTGGGTTCTTCCATAGGGAAGACGCTCACAAACACAACAGCCGTGTATCATGCACATATGTTGCATGTCTTTTTGTGCCACTATTTTTCTCAACAAAGTAATTTAAACTTCAGCTGCCCCCTTTGTAACCACCCAAGCTGTTGGGTTCCATTCCCCTGGTTTTATTTCTCTTTTGGAAGGGGCCAGCTTCATAAAAAGAAAAATCTGGATGAAAATGGGTGAAAAGGGCAGAGAGGGGCAGAAGGCAGTTGTACTTAAATATACAGTATGTAATTAAGGGTGAAAAGGGCAGAGAGGGGCAGAAGTTGTAGTTGTAGTTGTACTTAAATATACAGTATGTAATTATATTTTTTAAATATCTTTTTTTGTTCTATGTAGCTCTCAGAGGCCTATAAGAAGTTGGTTGCATGCAAAAGGAAATAAGTGAATGGTGTGTAGAGGACTTACTCTATTTGTGCTTTCTTTTTCTGCCTGAGCCAGCCCAGCCAGCCATGGAAAGACAAGCTAATTTGTCTGGGAATCACTGGGAACGTGCTAAAGTGCTGAGCGTTAATCAGGAGAGAGAACCAAGCAACTCCTACTGAAGCACAGAAAGCCACAAGGACGGACACTAATAACACAGTGCTTCTGCTACTTATTTTTATCTCATTGTCTCTTTTGGAATGAAGATATTTTTCCCTCCTCCAAAACTAAGAAAGCAAGAGCACAAAGTCTTAGTTAATGAGGCTAATCAGCAGAAGATGTCCTGTGAACTTGTCAGAAGTTTTTCACTGCCTGTGACAATTTGCGTTGGCTGTGCAGGCAGAAGTTCAAGTTCAGCGTATTTATTTTGAGGACTACAGAAACTGACAGGAAATGGGAACGACATGAGTGAAGAAAGCAGAATTTGACCCTACACATTTTGAAAAGGAATTCTTCAGACTGATTTGGAAGTAGCAAAGATGTCTTTTGCTAATGCAGATTTTGATTTCATCTTTACAAGTTTTACCAAAAGTTATCTGAGAAAGCAATATGACCCTGATTTTCCAATGTTGTGCACAGCTGTACAAGCCAACACAAGGAACAAACCAGGTATGAATATTACCCAGGCAGCACACATGTGGTTTGAACAGCAATAAGCTCTACATTCCCCACTCCAAGTCAATTAAACTCCGCAGCCAACTTAATAAGAGATTTTTCTGGGACTAAGAAAGGCAGGACACTGACGCTGAGATAAAAAAAATCTTTTGTAGGAGTTAAAGAAGAAGCTTCTCCCATATTTATGGATACATAAATCAGATCTGAAGTCAGTGCACAAATCCTAGAACAAAAAAGGAGACACTGGGATGATATTCTACCTTTACATTCTGTGTCTGAATTTTTAAATATGTTAATATTTAAAAAGCCTTTTTAAGTGTGACTACCACACAAGTAGTTTTGAGCCTCTTTCTTGTCCTAAAGCTTGCACTGTACATGTTTTTTGTCTAAAAATATTAGTTTGGGTTATGACTGAAGAAACAAGACTTGCAATTATGCCATCTGTCTTGATGTCCAGCTTTTGAAGCTAAGAACAAGTTCTGACCAACTCCAATGGGCAGATAGAGCTCTCCATTGCTGATCCTTGAGGTCTTTTCCAACCTTAAGGATTCTATGATTCTATTCCATGACATGGAATTCCCACAGCTGTAGGAAAATGGGTGGCCAGACAGAGAGAGGGGGAGAGAGCAAGCCTCTGTCAGTGCCCCAGTCGAGATCAAAGCTGCAACATAAATTCACCATCAGGGACACAAATGCTCTTGGACTCCTTTCACAGACTCTGCACAGAAGCACATTCTTGAGAGATGGATCCCCATGGAGCAAGACTTTATCAGCTCCCCTGTTAAAGGGACTGCTTGTTCCACCCCTGCGGTTCAGAGAGTACTAACCCTAAATGACTTCTACACCCACAGAACCGCAGTTACAGAAAACAGGCAAGGAGGTGGAGGAATCAAACTGCTTGCACGTGGAGGGGATATAATGCTAAGGCAGTTTCCACCGCACTGGTGGTGAGCCCATCTGCATTAGAGAGCACTTTTGCACTGGGGTTGTTGTCAAGGAGCTGAAAAAAAGAAAAACAGAATAATCCAACAGAGACAATGCACTATGTACATTCGAGCTCTCCTGGCTGTATATGAGCAGGCGCAGAAGCTACCCGATGACATTAATGCCACGTTCCACCTGCTTCACCTAGGGAGTATAGAATCACAGAGTGGTTCGGGTTGGAAGGGACCTTAGAGACCTCAGACTGATGGCTGCTGGCTTTTTTTTTTTTTCAGTTTGATTTAGGAGCAGTGGCCGCAGCTCGTCCCCT
>NW_010116275.1:7599-13220 GCF_000699245.1 Pterocles gutturalis
TAAATACTCCATCCCAACCCCCCCCCTTCCAGCTTAATCCATTCCCCCGTGTCCTGTCCCTGCACCCCCTGATCCAGAGCCCCCCATCTCTCCTGCAGCCCCCTTTCAGCACTGGAAGCTGCTCTAAGGTCTCCCCGGAGCCTTCTCTTCTCCAGGCTGCACACCCCCAACTCTCTCAGCCTGTCCTCGCACGGGAGCTGCTCCAGCCTCTGTATGTTCCAACAACCTCGAGTACAAGCAGAGGGTCATCAGGGTCACTACCGAATGGCTTTCATTCTACTACTTTAAAAGCAGTTCAGCACAGAACTATTTTAAGTATGACTGCATTGTGCAAAGTTTATGATGTAGAAACAAATGTGGGGTTTTTTTCTCTCCTACAGTCACAGGCTCAGTTTTGAAACTGGCTCCACCCAAGCTGACTTTGGCCTTCCAGCAGAGTTTTGCTGAAATAAGCAGAGCTCAGCATAGGAGCTGGCAGTTCAGACTGGACTGCAAGACTGGGAATGAAACTCACGTAAAGGGAAAGAAAAAAAAATAGTGACTCTTAAAACATGCGATTAAGACTAAGCATTTACTGGATAATAAATTAGTTGCTAACACTCTAAGACGAACTGGAGCCTTATGATTTTACTGTTAATTCAATCATTCTGGAGTTCTTGATGTTAAGTTAATTAATTGTTGTTGGCATAATTATAAAATATCTTCAGTTTTATAATGGGCATAAAGTTCTGAAATATAAATTGAAGATACCTCACATTTTTAATAGTTGTTCCTTAACCTTTAAGGCATTTAGTTTTGTGTGGTCAATGAAATCATTGTCAGCTTTTTTCTTTTACATAGAGGATGTTACCTAAGATATTATTTACCAGGCAAATAGGTGGCTAGTGTTTTGTGTTCTTACTTTTCCCCATTTGTCCCTCTGTGATGCTTCCATACCGCACACAGATCTACTGTAGATCATCCCATGGTGACACTCAGCAGATACACCAAGTGTGGTCTCCACGTATTCCATGTGCCAATACCCTGAAGATGTCCTCAAAAGCCAATCCTTGTGGATGGGCCTCCCCAAAAAACCCCCCAACATCTGTATCTTGCATTCTTTCCCCCCTCATTCCACAAACAATGATGTTCCAGTAAATATTGCCCCATGAGCGGATCGTTCTCCCGAACCAACTCAGAGCATTGTCAACTTCCTTCCACCTTCATTAGGAGGCACCCCACAATTATTTGGGGATCTAGCCTTGTTTCTGGAACTCTTGCCACTGTAGTGCCACACATCCCTAAAGGAATGGCTCTTCAAGGAGGATGGGAAGTGGAAAGGTTTCTAAAAACCATTTTGGGTACTAAGAAACCTGGAGATGGGAGTAGAACACGAGTGAATGGGACCACAAGCTCAAAGCAATAGTGACTTTTCCACAGTAAGGGAAAAATTATAACCACCAGTGACTTCGGGGGTCAGTTTCTCTGCTTCTCCTGTTCCTATCAGTCACCAGAATGTCAGATAAAATGAATTCTCAAGGCATTTCTCACCACCCTCCACCTTCCAGACAATAAATCCCATCTTTGGGATCCTTTCCCAAAATGTACACTGAAACTCTCGTCGATGCAACCCCTGAGAGTCCCATTCAGAGCAGCCCTTCTCCCTCAAGGGTTTCCTGAAATCCATAAGCTCGCTGCTTAATTGAAAAGTAATGAAGATATCCATGTTTAGCATTTCCCCCTAGACTGTTGACTGCTACAGTCAAGCTTTTTCCTAGACATGCAAATAATGCTTAAAAGTGGTGCCAAGCAGCTCTGCTTACTGGCTGTCCGGGAAATAATTTCATCAGTCAGAGGTGGCTGCAGAATCTACAAACCTCCCTGGTACTTAACTATAAAAAAAAAAAAATTATCCATTCTCCCTTCAGACCAGCAGGGAAAGATTTAAGTCTTAGCTCAACATACAAGCTGAAAAAAAATATTTTATACAATCATATAAAAGAGAGCAATGAACACAGCTCATGGCTCAGTTTTGACAGGGCTTAGCATGTCAGCAACTGAATCAATGGGAGGATTACAACATCTTAGAGCAAAAGAAGCCAAAACTTGCCTGGGTAGGTTTGAAAGGCAGCACGCTATAATGTTGTCAGCTCCTATAGGAAGCTGAAAGGAAAAAAAATAAAAAGCATAATAGATCCCAGTAGCATCATCTCCACACCTTAACTTCAGGAAGACATCTCTGCACTTCTCACCCAGAACTTACTCTAGCGCGCGTAAGAGCCCACCCAGATTTCTCACCCGTTCCTGTTGCTCAGCTTTCTTTTCAAGCTCCAGGCATGGTGAAGATTGTCCTCTGGTAAACTTGGACTAGAAGCTCAAGACTGTTCCTTATAGCTGTGTTCTTACTACATATCAAGAAAATCTGGCATATTTTATCAATCTGATCCCCTCTCACCTGCTATTAGCTTGTCTTATGGCAAGTGCATGCCATCTGTGACCGTCCCCTTCCAGGCATCTAACACCAATACAAAGGGCTGTGCTGCTGTTTCTTCCAACACAATTTCTGAACAGAGATTTTTTTTTATTGAAAAGCAAAAAACAAAGAGAGAGGGACTTTTCTCTTCCCATTTTCCCCCAAGCATGCTAAGCTTTAGGCTCACTTTTGGGGAAGTGTGTTGACCACCTCAGCTGTCTGAGAGAATCCCCAACAGCGGCACCGTTTTAATAAACCTCTTCCCCCCACATATTGAAATTAATTACAAATTGATCTTAAGTAGATTGTCTTGTTAGGACCGGTGCTGTTTGCTTTCACTACCAGGACAGCAAATCATACATTTTAGGTCACTAGTAAAAACATGCAGACTTCCATCCAATTTTTACTTTTTTTTCCCCTCCAGCCACAGAATATTCTCAAGATGTCAATTAGTAATAATAATAAGTGACCTGAGGTATTTTCCTTTCATCCATGTATACTCTGTCTCCATCAATCAACAAGAACAAAGTCACAAGATTCCATTAGCCGAAGATATCAGCGCACTGATGAGGCTGCGGGAAGTGCTGTTCTTTATTGCAAGTTGGCAAGACTTGCTTTTCCAACTATGGACAGGGACACACTGTATCCTCTGCATGCTTAAGCATCATTGAAAGTGGATAAAAAAATATTATCAAACCAATTTCATCGTTGCAGGAAAGAATATCCCATGGATGGAATCCACGTGCCTCCCAAGATACATAGGGAAATGATAACAGAGGAAGCTACAAAATGCAAGATGCGGAATTGTTCAGCCTAAGGAGGCAAAATGGGATGTGGGATCAAACGGTAATAAAATATGTTACAATTTTGCTGCAAACAGGAAAGGAACAACTTGTTCTTCACATTCATAGTGGATAAGCCAAGAAAGAACAGCCATAAACTGCAGGTAGAGAAAAAAAATCCAAAAGGTTAGACATTATTTATGGGGTAAAAACCATGACAGCTAAAGGGGGAAATCCTCCACCCTTTTAGTGAGGGAACCTGCAGGTGCACCTGCATCCCAGTACTGTCCTTGCTGTGTGTAGAGGAATGAGACAATGAATGAAGTCTAGCAAGGCTTAACGATGTTAATACTTTATCTTCAAGTTGAGAGAGCGAGCCATTCAAATGTGGACGCCAGGTGCCCCCCATGGTTTATTTCAAATATTCTACTGGAAACTCTCTAGCTACTCAGCGAAGACAATTTCTGCTTACAACTTACTCAGAAAAAGACAAGTGGGAATGGATCCACGTCAGGATAACTGGATACACCCTGGGACACAAGCGGGGAGGTTTTCACTTGGCCACGTTCAGAAGAAGAGGACTGTAGAGGTTTGTCTCACCAGAGGAGGTAACCTTGGCTATTTTCCATGGACCATATCGTATGTCACGATACATCTTCCTCTTGGACAGCTCTACAGGAGCGTCGCTGGTTTCTCATTTGGAAATTTGCTTTGCGTTCCCAGTCCCAAGGCTGCGGCAGAGCTGTCCACTCTCCAAAGTGCCAGAAGTAAGGTTACTTTTGACTGCTGTGCAGCCATCTATCGTTTTCTCACGCAATCACGGCACAGCCACGTGCTCAGGTGTACACACACATTTTCTGGGTGTAAATAGCTCAGTGAAAGGACTGTCTCTAACCATCTCTAGCCTTGGATTTGTACAGCACCTAGCACAACACTGCTGAGACCACAACTAGCTTCTGCATGATAAGCCGCAACAGAAATGTGAAATACCAAGCTACGTAAAGATGCAAGCATTTAAAGGAAGCCTATGTGACTGCCACAAGCTGTAATTTGATAGAATACGTATATATTTTATGCTTTGCACATCTAATTATATTTAATAGTCAATGCTTCCTGAGGCAAATCACAGCAAAAGAAGTTTGGGGACGCTTATGAAACCCTTTTTAGACTTGAGTCAAAGCAGCAAGTCAGGCAAAAAAAAAACCCAACAAACTCTCTTGTACAGGAAATGTTTATTAAAACCTCTTCGGGGAGACTGAAGGGCCCAGTTTATGAGGCTTCCAGTTCAAGGCTCAGCAGAGAAGCAAATTCTGAAAATGCTAAGTAGGCAGAGTTGTCCATTTGACTACTTGGTTCAGGAAAGTTCAGAGGTTGCTCTTGTGACGCACTAGGCTGAGGCTATCATGGAAATAATGATAAATGTGTTTTCCAATGTACTGACCTGGATGTTAGCATATTTTTTTGCTGAACATTATGGGGTACTTTGCCTACTACATAATTGATTTTCCAGTAAAGCTTAGACTCCTTTCTGATTCCAATAGAAATCTGCAAACCATTTGCTTTATTATCATCCAGCACTGGGGAGGAGGGAGGGCAAGGGGGGAAGAGGCAGATTATGAAAATCCAGGAGCGTTGCAGAGTACTGGTTTTGTAGCTCTGAAAATAATCTGTTGTATTCTTTGTGTGCCTGTGCATGTACATGCTCATATATTCACATAAACAAGGACATCCTGGACAGCCCTAAAGGTCTTTGAAAGCACAATAATACTGGATGCACCCTCAAGCACTTCAAGTATTCAAAGAGATTTGAATGAGACCTGGTAAAAACTCACAGTTGGGATTTTTTGGGGTTTTTTTTTTCTGTTCTATGTATGTTAGTTGCTTCCTTTCATCCTCCCACCTTCAGCAAAAATATTTTTTTTCAATTTGCAGAATCCTTCTGTACAAAGCTATTTTTTTATTCCTCACAAGTTTTTCTCCAAATTGAACCCAAACTATCAAAGGTTTCTAACAGGAAAAAAAAATCATCAAGGAACCTTGGTATATTCATTTTCTTTTGAAACATATGAAATACATAATTTGGAAAAAGATCTCAGGGCACACAATAGAGCAAACTAGTGTGTACAGTCCAATGTATAACAAACGCCACCACTTTCAGTTAGATCATCTACCATAGGTAGAGTTTCCTATATAATATATACCATATCTTAGATCACACTGACGAAAAAAAAAAAAAAACCCAAACCCTACCTCTTCTCCTCCTTGAAATATTCAGGCTGCAGAATTTGTTATTTCAAGAGTGTTTTGGCCCAAGGCACTAATATGTATATTCACCCTGCTGCCCTTTTAGGGCAGCTGCATTCTCCAGGCATTCAGAAAGACCTTGA
>NW_010116276.1:0-647 GCF_000699245.1 Pterocles gutturalis
AAACCCTACTTTATTCTATTCTATTCTATTCTATTCTATTCTATTCTATTCTACTCTACTCTACTCTACTCTACTCTACCCTACTACTCTACTTTATTATTTTTTTTGTTCAAAGCTGCCCCCATTGGGCTCATGATCTGGGTTTAGGATGCCCAAGCCCAGAGGAGTCCCCCTAAGTGCTTCTGGGTGCCCTCTCCTGCCTTCTCCCAGCAAACTGCTGGGGTGTGGGCACCCTCCTGGCCCCCCGCCCATGGGACATTGGGGTCCCTGCTGTGGGGCTATGGGGGGGGCACGGCTTGGTGGGATCTTGGGCTTAAAGCTTTGGGGACCAAAATGACCCAGTTTTGGGGACCGATGTCCCCTCCTACCACCTCTGACAGTGTCCCCTCCTGCCAGCCTCTGCCCGAGGCTTGGACCCAGCACCCAGGATGGGGACACAGGGACCTCCTGATGCTTTTGGGACCGTGTCATCTTGGCACCTGGCAGGGAGCTGGGAAGTTTTCTGGTCATCGTCCCCCCACCAGGAGATTGTCCCCAGTGTGACAGCGCAGGGACAAAGCCAGGAGCATCCCGGGCTGCGCAGCCCAGCAGGGAGCTGCTGTCCCCATGGGACAGTGGGGACAGCTGTGTCCCCAACCTTCCACTGC
>NW_010116276.1:720-1023 GCF_000699245.1 Pterocles gutturalis
GGCGATGTCGCCCCCCCCACATTGTCACCCTCCCCACTGCCACCGGTTACGGAAGGGTTAGTGGGGCTCCAGTTAGAGGAAGGAAGGAAAGAAAAGCCAACCAGAGAAGAGAGGATGATCCAGTTTTTTCCTCGCTCGGCTCCCTTGGCCCCTGGAACCACGGGCTGCCCCCGCACTGCTGTGCCCCCTCCTTGGGCGTCACCATGTCCCCTCCCTGGGCATCACCATGTCCCCTCCCAGGCAGCATGGCCCCATCCGGACCCGCTGCCACCCATGTCCCCAAGGTGCCACCTGGGCCATAAT
>NW_010116277.1:0-528 GCF_000699245.1 Pterocles gutturalis
GCTCCGCGACGCTTGTCTCGGTGATCCTTCTCTCGGCGATGGTTCGCGTGGGGACGGTAGGCGTGGCTGCGTTTGTAATGGCGACAGTTTTCTCGGTGCTGGTTGTCTCGGCGACCGTACTCTCGGTGACGGTTGGCGTGGGGACAGGTGTCTTGTGGACCGTTGGCATGGGGACGGTTGTCTCGCAGTTGTCTCGGGGATGGTGGTAGTGGGGAGGGGTGTCTTGTGGACGGTTGGCGTGGGACACTTGTTGCGGCAACGGTTGTCTCGGCGACTGTTGTCCCGGCGATAGTTGACATGGCTATGTTTGTCTCGGCGACCTTTGTCTCGTCGACGGCTGGCCTGGGGACAGCTGCCTCCAGGACTGTTGGCGTGGGGATCTTTGTCTCAGCGATGGTTGGCGTGGTGACAGTTCTCTTGATGACGGTTCAGGTGGGGAACCTCTGATGGTTGGTGTGGGAACCGTTGTCTCAGTGAAGGCTGGCGTGGGGATGGTTCTCTTGGTGACGGCTGGGGGGGGGGGAGGTG
>NW_010116277.1:862-1578 GCF_000699245.1 Pterocles gutturalis
TCTCAGCGGCCATTGTCTCGGCAACGGTTGGCGTGGGGACGATTGGCGAGGGTTTTGTTGGTGTGGGGGTGGTTTTCTCGGGGACGATTGTCTTGGGGACAGTTGGCGTGGGGACAGTTGTCTCGGCGACAGTTGACGTGGTGACGGTTGTTTCGGCGACCGTTGGCTCGGAGACAGTTGGCGTGGGGACGGTTGTCTCGGCGACAGTTGGCGTTGGGATTGTTGGCGAGGGGACTTTTTTTCTCGGCGACAGTTGTCATGGGGACGGTGGTCTGAGCGATGGTTGGCGTTGGGACGCTTGGCATGCGGACGGTTGTCTTGGCGACGGTTGTCTCGGGGACTGTTGGCCTTGGAATTGTTGTCTCGGCAACGGTTTGCTTGGGGACGGGTGGCGTGGAGACGGTTGGCGGGGGGACCATTGACATAGCAACGGTTGGGATGGCAACGGTTGGTGAGGGGCTGGTTTTCTTGATGACTCTTGTCTCAACAACGGTTGTCTCGATGATGGTTGACGTGGGGAAGGTTGTTTTGGTTGGAGTTGTTTTGGGGATGGTCGGTGCGGGGACGGTAGGCGTGGCTGCGTTTGTCATGGCGACGTTTTTCTCGGTCGTGTTTGTCTCGGCGACGGTTCTCTCGGTGAGGGTTTTCTCGGTGACGGTTGGCGTTGGGACGCTTGGCGAGGGGATATTTGTCTCAGCGACAGTTGGCATGGGGAC
>NW_010116278.1:0-6133 GCF_000699245.1 Pterocles gutturalis
GTGAAAGGGATGTTTTAGGGAGGATAAGGGGCTTCTTCAAGCTCCTGCCGCTGTATGTTCAATCTAGATCCATTTTAAAACATCACCGGCTCGAACTTTTGTTCTTTTTATACCACGGAACACAAGTTTCAGTACAGAACAGCTTTAACAAATAAACACAGCAAGTCACAGCCCAGCAACACAGCTGTTTTCACGGCAAACATTTTCTTTCTCTGTCAGATAAAGCTGAATTTGTAAGCAGTCTTATATTTGGTAAAAAAAAAAAAAAAATACTAACTCTATCACCACCTTTGCTGTTACACCCAATAAAGGCGCCCCGCTGTCTGTAAGCAGCCGCGTCACAGACCCATTCCAGCCGCACAGGTGATAACAACAGAGTCCCCGGAACCTGCCGGTTCCTCTGGGGAAGCAGCTCTTCCTCAGGCAGACAGGTAAGGGAACGCCAGCCTGGGGCTGCACAGGGGATCTCTCCCATTCCAACCTGCATCCCGTCTGGCTGTGACAAACATTGGGCTTTTCCACCCGGCACAGCTCAGCAGGCTTGGTATTTCACAACGTTACCTGAGGAGACAGATCCTAATCGGATTTTTACAACAGGAAACCCTTCATTACTCCTGCACCTACAGATTCCTCTTAATCCTTCTTTTTCCGAAACACAAACTGATTTTCAGGGGTTTTCCAGAGAGACTTCATGCAAGATCAATCTTTCCAATAACGGCTCAGCATCAGTGATTTCTGTGCAGGGCGTGCTTTCCAGGTGTGACCGGTAAGGTAAGAATTCACAGATCTCACAAAGGGCACAGAAAGCAAGCCTTTATCCTCGCAGACCGTACAGAATCAAGTACTAAAAAAACCGTTTACATGGAAGAGCAAAAGCATACAATCTGCCGAGTGCAGCGTGGTTTCTGTCGTAAGAAGGATGCCTTTCCCAGTACCGTGGATTCCTCCAGTTCCCTCAGCACTGGGCTGACATGATTCTATTGCAGAAAAAAATTGTCACTTAAAAACTAGTATCCAGTGTCTCAGTCAGGAAAACACTTCAGATGACAGATGAGTAGAGGAAGACAGCCTGAAGCAAAAGCTGCTCAGACCCACCATACCTGATACGGCTGTAACACAGCCAGGAGTGGTTCGCTTCTACAGTAACCTGCTCTGAGAATGGCTCTCACCTAAAAGAAGCCTATTTGCTGCATTCTTCAGTTCAGAGCTTCTCCTTTCCAGCAGCATCCAAGATCCCTTCCTTTTGCCTGTCCTTCTAAATACTGTGTTCAAACATACACCCAGCTGGATCCCTTCTGCTCACCGAGACTTGATATTCTAAACGGGACAGTCTCTGTGCCTGCATGTCAGTCCACTGCGTGCAACCAGTCCCCATTCAACATTAAAAAAATAAATGCCATTCCTTCTGAAGTTTTTTACCATGCAAGTACTTCAGGAAGGCAGCTGCAGCTGGCATCAGATTGCTGCTTCAGCTCTTTGAATGACTCCTTCCATGCGCCGGTACCACGGCTCAATCTTGGTGTGAACCATCATGTCGTCAAAGGCTTCCAGCCCTTCCATGACTCGGAGGACGCCATACACTGCCTGTGCCAGAGCATAAAGATTAGAACAACACTGAAAGAGTCAGCGGTGGAGAATGGCTCAGGGTACCAGTAGCCTGGCCAGTAACCTCTTTCCCCATCTTACTATCTACTCCACCACTCTGGTAAGCAAGAAGACTGAATGTCAGAAAGGTAGGTAAGAATAGGCATGTTTTCCCATGACAGAAGAGTAAGAAAAGGTCAGGATCTACGTGCAGTTATGGGACAAAAGTTAATCACATCTCTGCATCAGGCTCTGGTGTGAAATGCTTCACTTGCATGCCAAGAATTGCTGGTGCAGGGGATGAATCCTGCTCCACTCTGCACTACTGCTTGCAAAGGAAACCCCAGCAGCACTGAATGTAACAAAACCTTGCAGATGTGAGGCTTTATTCACCAGCCAGAGCAGTGTCCTGGCTTGTAACATGCTTTTATCATGCTTCCACGTGATCAGTAACATCCACTGCAGATGGGAACTGTAGGTTCCATCCTAGGAAACACTTCTCCAGAGGAAAAAGCAAATGCCATCCTACATAACAGAAGTATTTCTAAGTCCCCTTCATGTGGGAATTGTATTATTGCATAAAGGACATGGACAATCTATCTCCCATAACTCTCCTTCTTCTGTCTACCTTGGTATTAACCATTTCACATGGATAACAACTAGATAATTTGTAACACACCTAACAATGAATGCAGGAATTAACCCCTTACCAAGTCAGCAAGGTTCGGCTGGTTTCCACCCATGAACAGTCGATGTTTGCCAACAGCTTTTACCCACTCATTAACAGCTTCATACAAGTCTTCTCGGACATCATCTTGAAGGTGATGTCTGGGTAAAGAGAAGAACTAGCTTGAAGACACTGGTTTGTTCCTTTCTTTAACTTTTCATCATCTCTCATTTTATGGGCTGGTCTTTGCCTGGGGATTAGGAAGGTATCTGAGAGTGAAGGGGGCAGTTAGTGATTAAATAATAGATGAGTAGAGGGGCTCAGTACCTCGTTAAGGAAGTACAGCTGTAACTCACATTGGCTTAAATGGTTTGGTTTAAAACACCGAGGTTGTGCCCTGTGACATCTGAGGTTCATAGCTAAGCAGGTTAAGGAGTTATTCCTCTTGTGTACTTGGCGCTCGGTGGTACCAACCTTTTCTTCAACCTTTTGCTAACGAAGAACATGGCAACAGCCCCCATGTACTTGGCAAAGAAGCCTTCCACGGTACCAAACTTCCCCTCACGGACAATGTAATCAAAAGATGCCAAGGCTTCTCTGGGGGTACGGTAAACATTGGGGGAGATGAGGTGAACAAGCCAGTCATCTGCCCATTTTCTCCACTTCATTTCTTCCCTGCAAGCATTCAAAAGAAAGAGACTTTTCAGTAAATGAGGTACAGGCTGCAGGGCTACAGGAAGCAGGCAGAATCACAGTGCCATTAGCCAGAGGTTTTGCCAAGGACAAATGTGTCAAAAACTCCCGCCCAGCTTGTGCTCTGGTGACCTCTCTGAAATGCGCTCAGGATTGTTATCTTTGCCAAGGCTCCTCCAATCTCAAACTAAAATTAAGAGCACTTGCTTCTCCTCCCAATATGAGAGCCACAGCAGAAAGGGAAACCAGCACTTCATAGCACTCCTCTGTGACACAAGGAAAGGCCGAGAAGGGAACCGGAGGCAACTGAAGGCTGGAAGGACCATGATGGTGGTAACTAGGCCATCTAACAGCATTGTTTCAAATTATGCACAAAACACAGCAAAACCACTCTAACTACCGAGGGAGGTGTGACAGGACTTGTTAACACCAGGGGGATTTTATATCTACACCATCCCAGAGTACATCTGGAGGAGGCTATGACCCTACTTGGAGAGCCCAGAAGCTTAAAGAGCACTTACACTCTCACTTCGTTGACAGGATAGACTCGCTTTGTCTCCTTCTCATCCAGCATGAGCCAATATTTATTCCCATACTCAAATACCTCCTTGCCTTGATCAGTTACAGTTTTCATAGGAGGATAAAAGGACACGATCTCTTCTAAGCTATTCCTCCTGTGGACAGAAACACCGTTAGCACCTGATCTGGCTGCTATAAAAATGAGCAAGAGCAAAGGACAGATTGAAAGATACACACTTTAAAATGTATTATTCTAAAAATAAGTGCACAAGGCTCCAAATTCTATTTGAAATAAATTTCGAAAAGAGACTGGAACAGCTACTTGCAAACAATTATCAGTGTACATGCCTTTCTCTGTGTTGGAACAGAAATTTTTGCAGACATAAAACTACCTACCATCCTCAAGTGCTTTGCAGCACAGACCTAAAGCACAGGCACAGGAATTTCATTCCTCTCTAGATGTTTTAACTGGCTAAACGTAAGCTTAGTTCCAGGACTAACACTAGTCCATGTTTAAGTAGGTTTTGTGCAAAGAGAATCTCACAGGTGAAAAATTGTAGTTATGAAAGGTAAAAGCTTTGCTTCCCTGCTCACACATCACAACACACACAGGTACCATCCACATCATCACAGCCAGCCTCGGGTCACCAGGGCCAGACACCCACAGCTTCACAGACCAAGGTCAGCAAGACACTTATGACCAACTGAGTCAGTCTTCTCCATCTCTAGTTCACTAGTGCCATCCACATTCAACTCGTCTCCCATCACCCGGTTTTCTTACTTGGAAATGAGATAGGTCTTTATTGCACTGATGATCACTGAAGAGTCATTTAATTGCTGAAAAAACAGAATTAAAACAAAGAAGCTGGTCAAATTGAAAAGGAAATTCTTCAAAACCTTTTCCCCTGCAAGCTGAGGCTCCAAGTGAGTACTGCAGTCTCTTTTCTTCTCACGCCTTTCCACAGGAGTCCCCGCATATCTAAAGACAGCTCTACATTCTGTTTCAGAGCATCACTTCAAATTCTTACAACAGAGGACATGGGAGCCAAGTACCCATGCAGAACTAGTGGGTTTTGGATTTAAGCTCTGGGCAGCAAAGGAAAGCAACACTAACAGTTTAAAAAAAAAAAAAAAGTTAAATCTTCAATATTCTTCAGATCTCATTCTTTTCCTTCAAGATATAAGCAGTTCCTGTTACCGCTGGTATAAATGACATGTCCTACACAAGGGCTGACAGAAGCTAGATAATCACCAGATTAGAGAGTCACTACACAAACAAGCTTTGTAAGAAAGACCAGCAAAAAACTCTAATAAGGCCAAGGCATAAGAGACCATGAAGCAAGAAACAAACCTTAGGCCCTTGAGAGAATAAAAGATGATTTAAAGGTTACACTGCACGTGATAAACCACAAAGACATGATAAAGACAAGCCTCCAAACCCCTGGTTGTGGAGAAATCAAGCTTTCAACACAGTAAGACTTACCACAGGGCTTCCAGCATTGGCTAGCAGGATAGGAACCTTTCTGTAGGAAGAGAATTTGATCTCTTTCCTCATTATCGGGTTCACTTCCACAATTTCATAGGGCAGTCCATGATAATCAAGAAAAGCCCGGACTTTACTGCAGAAAGGACACGTTTTATACTGGTATAGAGTGAGCTGCAGGTTCCCTGCAGGCAGCTGGGGAAGGAAGAGACAAGAAAATTATTTTTCTAATAAAAACATAAATATTACCTTCCTTCCACCCTTATTTTTGTCATATAGTCATTGACATTCAGTTTTAACATCTGATCATCAAAATGTCTTGGCTAACAGATGCTTTCTTCAAATAGCATCCCAAATATTCACCTTCCACTGGGACCAAATACCTGGTTTTATAAACATCTGTTTAATCTGCTAGAAACTTTTTCTCACAGACAGAAAAAATAAGTTAAATCCAGACAGCTTACCCCTCTACACATAATTCTGAAACTAAAGAAAAAAAAACATATTTTAATTATCTTGAAACCAAAACCAAAAAAGCTTTCTCAATTCAATTTTTCTCCCCAACAACCTCTGTGGAGGCCACAGGGTGGGGAGAGCAGAGTTTGCTGCTGATTTTAGGCACATATCTGCCCAAATGCGGATCCCTTGGACTATCCAGGCTGCGCAGGGAGAGCCCGGGCAGCACACAGCGAGGTGAGGGATGCTGCCACACGCTCCATACTGCCGCGGTCCCACAGCCATGGCAAACGCTAGCCAGGCATTACAGACCAATGCAGTCATCGCACTTTGCTTCTCATTTGCAATTTACTGGGTTACACAACCCTCCGTGGGTGCTGGGAAAAGCAACAACTCTCCACCCGCAGCAAGCTCTCGCTTTCTGACAGACATTCCTCACAGCTCCTCGAGGAGAGGGCGCCCGGGGCCTCCTTCACACAATTTTAAGCGGTTTCCTCACTGAAAACGGAGCAAAAGCAGCCGCTTGATCCGCAGAGCCAGAAAAAACGGCCTCGGTGCCCTCCCTGAAACTCCTGTCTCCAGGGGTTCGTGCCCGGGGTTCGCCAGGGCTCGGGGGCGAGGGAAGGGCAGGGGATGGAGGCGGCAGGAGCCGCGTGGGGCGGACGGGAGGGGAGGAGAGCAGAGGAGAGCGCAGCCCGCGGGCGGGGGGAGCGGGCCCGGCGGCGCGTTAC
>NW_010116279.1:0-253 GCF_000699245.1 Pterocles gutturalis
ATGCAATAAGATGTAGTGATCTACCCCCCATCCCCCATACAGTGAGCCACACTGATTAACCCCAAAAAGCAGTGAGCCGCAGTGATCTCCCCCCAGAAGCACAGAACTGCAGTGATTTATTTCAGATGCAGTGAGCTGCAGTGATTTCCCCCCAGAAGCACTGAACTGCAGTGATTTATTTCAGATGCAGTGAGCCGCAGTGATTTCCTCCCAGAAGCACTGAGCTGCAGTGATTTATTTCAGATGCAGTGAG
>NW_010116280.1:0-892 GCF_000699245.1 Pterocles gutturalis
AACCCCGCCCCCCCCCCCGGGAATAATCCCAGTTTATCTGGGAATAAACCCAGCTCCCCTCTGGGAATAAACCTGGATTATCCAGGAATAATCCCAGTTTCCCCCTGGGGAATAAACCCGGCTCCTCCCTGGAATAAACTCCAGTTTATCTGGGAATAAACCCAGCTTCCCCCCAGGAATAAACCTGGATTATCCGGGAACAATCCCAGTTTATCTGGGAATAAACCTGGCTTCACCCCTGGAATAAACCTGGATTATATGGGAATAATCCCAGTTTATCTGGGAATAAACCCAGTTTCCCCCCAGGAATAAACCTGGATTATCCTGGGAATAAACCCAGCTTCCCCCCAGGAATAAACTGGGTTTATCCCTGGAATAATCCCAGTTTATCTGGGAATAAACCCAGTTTACTCCCGGGAATAAACCCACCCCCCCCACAGGAATAATCCCAGTTTATCCGGGAATAAACCCATTTTCCCCCCAGGAATAAATCCGGCTCCTCCCTGGAAATAAACCCGGCTTATCCCGGGAATAACCCTGCTTTATCCAGGAATAATCCCAGTTTATCCGGGAATAAATCCATCTTCCCCCCAGGAATAAATCCGGCTCCCCTGGGAATAAACCCAGTTTATCCAGGAATAAACCCGGTTTATCTGGGAATAAACCCAGCTCCCCCGGGAATAACCCCGGTTTATCCGGGAACAAACCCAGATTCCAAGGGAATAATCCCGGATTATCGGGGGACAAGCCCGGCTCACCCATGATCTCGAGCTGGACGTGCAGGAAGCTCTCGGCCTCATCCTGCAGCGTGCTGTGCGAGCGCAGCGGCACCGGCAGGAACCCGAACACCTCCTGGTTACAGACGAACATCGGCACCTCTGGGGACGGAACC
>NW_010116281.1:0-281 GCF_000699245.1 Pterocles gutturalis
CCCCACCCCCCAAAATACAGAACGTGGGATATAACGTTCTTTTGCCAACTTTTGCCATTTTTTTTTTTTTAAACTTCTACTTCTGAGGCTCGCTGAAAATTAAAGCCAAACTTTGGAGCATCTCCATTTTGTTAGCGAGTGGGGAAATCGTTTGCTTGATTTTTAGTGCGGTGCTGAGATGTGACCCAGCTCCTTAATATATCGCTGCCCTTCTCTAGCGAGCTACTGCAGAGGGGGAGCGATCCGCCGGGGGGTGAGAGCAGCTCCCCCCCCCCCCCCCC
>NW_010116281.1:312-41112 GCF_000699245.1 Pterocles gutturalis
GAGTCACGGCGGGGCACGGCCCCGTGTCCCTGTCACACCGAGTGCTGGTCACCCTGCAGAGCCAGACCTCTGCCAGCAACTTGTGTGGACTGGAAAAGAAACTCCAGAGCACGGAATAGAGCGATAGGGGATTTGTCTTCTTCAAGAATCACAATGGATTTTGCAAGCAGCTAATTAAGCGCAAGATTTCTCCCCCCCACCACCACCCTTCCCCACCCCTTGTTTGCAAAGTGATGTGAAGTCGGTTATGTAAATGATTCCACTTTAACTTCCAGCCCCTTTAGATCACTAATAATGCCGTGGTGGTGCTGCTCACACTGCTGCAGTGAGAGTCAGCATTTCCATTATGATTTCCTATTTTCAGGAGTTTTTACAGTGGTCATAAAAATTCAATCCAGGCTCAAACTTGGCATCCCAGGACTCCTCCCAGGAGTCATTTCTTTTTGTTGTATTTGAAAGAGGAAACCATTTATCTGTTTTTACATTACAAGAGAGCAACAAAAGGAAGCAAAAGCAGGGTTTGGAGAACATTTTTGTATTTTATATTGCTCACTTTTCCTCAGCTTTGCAGTATCTGCCATAGATGTTAAAGGAGTACAGTACACAGTAATTAATAACACATGAAAACCCATCAGGTTATAGGGAAGTCAGGGTCAGCAATCAGAACTGGTCATATAAAACACCCTTTATCATTCTAAACCCCTTTATTTTTCTAAACTGATAATTTGCTTGCAATACATCCAAAATGTAATTTGATGCTGGGGGGGGTCACTTTGATTTAAAATGAACTGATCATTTTGGAAATCTGAGAAAGTTTATATAAGTGCTCATATTTAAGAAGAATTTCCAAAAGTACAGATGTTTTCACTGCAGATTTGAGGGGGTCTATCCTCCAGCCCCCTTTGTGCAAGTATATGTATAACAGTCAAATAATCTTTGGATTTAGGTGTCCCTAAGTATTCATTTATATGATGGATTGTAATGGCTATATGGTTCCCTTGAAACCATTATATTCTATCAGGTCAAAACCAGCTTCTTAAAAAAGTTCATTTAATACAAGGGTGGTTGGAATGATTTGTGTACATTACATTTGCTCGCATACAGTTCCCATATCTGCTGGAAATTGAGTAAGGATTTAATGACCCCACAGGAGCCGAACATTTCGGTGACATGAGCTCAGAATGGGCCTATGAGACGAAGACTAGTGTGAATTGGGAAGCTCAAGTGGAATGCCAGCAAAGCCTGGACATCACATCATTTTGCTGTGGATTATGCCTATGCCACATGTTTTACAGAGAAACCTTTTCTCTACTGCTACACAATATATATTTCTACTAGCCTGGAAACTTAGTAGGGGTAACCTCCAACTTATACAGCTTAGGTTTGACTAGGAAAAAGGATCACAAAGAATGATATGTCCCAGAGGTGAAAGAGCTATTTCTGGGTGGTAAAAAAAAGTCATGTATGGAATTAGAGGTATATATGTATACATATATATGTGTACACATAGAAAAGAACTGCATACATAGACATACAAGGGATTAAGACAGACAGCCTTACAGTATGCACAATAGAAATAGGGGTACAAGTATATTGATTGAAGGAATGTCAGCCAAATTTCTCTTTTGACATTTTTGGAACAGCATGAATTTGATAAGGTTTATATTTACTATAGGTAACAGTTAAAGTAGGATTCAATAACTTTTAGGGAATGAAGGCAATGTTTGCTTGCCATGGTCTTCAAACACAGGACTGGAATCAGGATTCCACAAGGTTTATCTTCACTCGAGGGATTTCATCACAGTGACATTGGGCTGGTAACCTCCAGTGGATCTAGCACTTCCCGAAAGCAGAGGAAACTCCTTCTCTGATCTCACTAATACCTGTAATTCAGTCCATATGTGTTACTCTTCCAATTAAACTGTTGCATCTAATTTAGAAGTGTTAGCTCCCAGATCCTTCAGAGTGTGGAGGTGAACGCGACCCATGCTGAGACCTGATTCATGTTTGAGAGAAACTTTTCTTTTTTAGATTGACCATATGCCAGCACATACACAGAGGCAGTGGTCCCTATTTTAAGCTTCTCAATTCATTACCTGAAGGTAAGTGGGGTGGCTATGAGCGTCTTCTATTTCTGCATTTTTATCAGGTTTTATCTTCAGTAGTGAATAAAGTGCATATCTGCAGTAGTTGATAGATCACCTACATGACAAAAATCTTGTTACAACTTAAAAATGAAACCTTTTTTTGTGCAAGAAGTGCTTGGAAAAAGCTTGTCCTAGGATTTATCACATGACACTTCATGTCAGCAATTCAGCTTCTCCTTTGGGCTTAACAGGGCTGGAGACAGCTATACAAACAAGACAGGACTCCAGGTCTTATACCGTAATTATTTAGGATCTTGTTATCTTGTTCTGGCTATGTTCACTGCATAGATCATGAGATTAGTAATGAAAGCAGGCTCCAAACTCATTCAATTGCCAATATTTGTATCTCCTCACCCTGACAGACTGGGCACCGGGGCCCAAAGGCATATTCAGTCCACATGCAGTAGCATGAGATTTGACCAGTGTTTGTGCCACAGAACTCTGGCCCTCATCTCAGTGCTGTAAGCATTGGGGCATTTTGTTTCCATTCTTTTGATGCACCCACTTGCCATGCTTGTTCCGAACAGAGTGATAAAATGTGCGGCACTGAAGGCTGTGACGATCCTGTGCAAACCCATTCTGCAGCCTTGCAGTGGCTCCTGGGGCAGCTCTGCTGGGTCAGATATGTTGTCTCACAGTCTACAGCTCAGAAACATGGATGGCATTTTAAATACCTTGCGCCTGGGCCTTGGAAAGCCTTCAAGGGAGGTCAGAGCCTGGCCCAGCAGTCAAAGGGGATCAACTTTAAAAACAGGTTTGCCACATTCACTATTTCAGTGAATATTTGGGACCGTCACCATTTCAACTCCTGTACAGTGACAGGGGAACCCATTGCAGGACTAAAGGCACATTCACTGGGGACACCTTCCCCATCAACAGCTGGTGACCGCAGCACTGCTCCCCATTCACGTGGCTGCAGCTCTGCAGCTAATTGACCAGCACTGCTGGCAGATGCAATGGCCAGCCCTCCACAGGGGACAAGGACATTTTTAGTCAGATGACATCAGTCTTCAGTCCTCTAAATCACATCTACGCCCTGCCTCTTCTATAATATGATGGTTGCCAGAGGCCTGTTGATCCCTAGCCATATACACTGCTGACACGACTGTATGTCTTTGAAGCAGCCGTGGGGTTCCAGTTTTCTTCCACAGGAATCTACACGAGTTTTTGTGATTGACTTCAGTGACAGTAATATCTAACAACTGCAGTACTGTATCAATGCAGATTCAATTTCTTGGCTTGTACTCAGTGGAAAGGTGTTATTTTAAGTCAAAGTATTATTGTTCTGAAACAGAACTAGTGTCTGGCTAAAGTACATAGAAATACTGATCTGGCAAGAATGTATTATTTAGAAGAACCCTAAAGTGAGGTTAATTGAGGATAATATATAAGAAAGCAGAATTTTACTCGTATAATCACTCACAATGTCTGTTCTGTTTTTAGCAGCTTCTAAATATGCACCAGCACTATAGAAAAAAAGGCTTTTTTTTTTTTTTTTTTTTTTTTTTTTGCATTAGCTTTCAAAAAGGATATAAATTCCCACTGAAACTACACGGAAATAAAGCCGAGGGATCAGCTAAAAGTCACAAAAGCAAAGGAAGTTAAGAGTCAAGTCAGAAAGACAATATTCTATCTTAGACAGCTATGCTGAATTGTTAGAAATGAATGCCATCTAACGGGGGGGCTTTGTGCCAGCGGGTGATCCTTAAATACCAAATCTGCTGTAATACCTTGGCCCAAGGGGAAGGTTAAGTACTGACAGAGTTTCAACCCGAACTGAGAACTTCCTGCCATTTGTGGTTTGGGGTCAGACCCTTAAGGTTATTTTGAGATAGGCTTTTGTATGTAAAACTGTAGGAATAATACAGTCAAGGCATTATTGAACAGGCGGGATCATAAAAATCTTTTCTGGAAAGCCCAATCCTGAAGAAAACTCGCCACCTGCTGGCCAAACAACCCCTGATGCTCTGCTTCCCCACCCGGCAGTAGCTAAAGTCATTACTTATCCGTTTCCAGCAGCTGAAATCCTCCACAGTTCATGTTTTTTTCTCCAGTTAAAGCGTTGATTTTGGGAGCTTCTGCCATAAAGGAAAGAAAAAATAACTTTCATCTGAAAACCTCTGTACGAAGCTGTTTTGCACCGATGTTTGAAAATAATGCTAATCAAGTATTTCAACATGAATAATAGTTCTCTTGAGGCTTAAATGCTTTTGTACAGGTGAGTTTAGTTAAACGCTGCTTTAAAAAGTATATATCCTCTTTCTTTCTTTTATGACTATACCAGGAGTCTTTGTGGTTTCTTTTCTGATATTTGTGTTGCCACAGAGTCTTTTATTTGCTGTTACTGCTTTTATTTACTGTTACTAAACAGTAACTGGAGATTTTGACATCTCATTAGAAATAGTTCTCATTCTTGTAGTGGGAAAGGGAACACCTCTCAATGCTAAAGCTCACCATCTTATGACTTCTCTTTTTTTCACGTAGACATTTTGTTAAGCAACTCTAGACTATTTAGTAGAGATAACAGAGACTTTTTTTGGCAATTAAATAAGTATATAATGCTACCTTTTCTTCTTAGTGTCCGCACTACACTCAGCTAAGCCAGGTGACAGATCCCATTGATCCCAATCTGCTTTGGGTCAACCATTACACACTAACCCAAAACACAATGCATATGTTCTTCAGAGGTAGTATTGGGTTTGCAGTTTCTTGGTGAGGATTTTGAATGCACAAGCCACAAAAAAAAAAAAAAAAAAAAAAATTCACAAAAAATTCACAGAAGATGATGGACTCAGCAAAGGAGAACGCAGTGAAGGCTTCATTCGGACTCAGTCACCAAGTGTCCTATGAAAGAGGGCAGCACTCAGTCTGAGGCTAGCATGCAGCGAGGTATAGGAATTAATCTGTCAATACAGCCAACAAAGCACAGGAAAGGAAAAAATTGATAGTTCTTCAAAATGGAAGAGAGTGATAGAGAGGCATGAGAGACTAGTAAAACCCCCTTATTTCCAATTTACATTACTTTTGAATTTCAGTTCAATACTCTACATCACAAAACTGACAAAGGTACTAAGTTAAAAAAATGTATGAAGCAGGAATAGCAGAAAAATTTTAAAAAGGATGTATATATCACAAAATATAAGCGTAATACTAAGAAGCCAAAATGGAAACATTGGCTAGAAGAGCCAAAAGAATTAAAAGAAGTTCCTGTCTGTTCACTTAGAAGATAATGGGAAAATAGTCAAAGAAAAAGATGAACTCTAAATTTCTGCTCAGTTTGTGGTAATAAGGATGATCAGAGAACACCAGCAGAATAAACAAATGCAACTGAAACAACTAACGAGAAAATGTCACCAGTGTAATGGTGAATGTGATCACTAAAGTTGTGCTGTCTACCCGAGAAAGGGGAAAAAGGGGCTATGAATGAAGAGGCCTGGGATCAGGCCAGCTGCTTCTACCGTACTCATCTATAGCTTTGTTCACTTGATAAATTCTCTGCTCTGGTATATCCATCTGTAAAAGGTAGGTAAAAGCACTGACCTAACTGCCAGGGATTATGTAAAGAAAAATATTAGATATCATATTTCATAGAGGGGGAAATAGCTGCTAGCAGTCTGCATTTTCTTTGACTTGGCCTTGTCTCAGCTACCGTTATTTTCTGTCCTGGTTTAGTCACAATGCAATTTTTAAGCAATTTGCGGAGCATTTGTCTTGAACAGTCAGTTTGCCAAAATTACTTCCTAAATTGTACATGTTTTCACAAAACCTTGCTCACATAAAACAGCAGTAAGCTGCTGAACTGCCAGCGTCTCTTTTGGGGCAGAGTTAGGACAAAACTAGAGTCGTGGATTTCTGACTTCAAGTGCAAATGAATGAGGGAAAAGAGCTGAAGAAAAGCAGAGGTCTCATGTCAAACTGAATACAGTAATCTGTCTTCTGAGCAGGTGGCAGTGGTGCCCAGAGAACAGTGATTGCTGGCAGTGCTAGCTGCCTGTGATTTTAATGTTCTTCCACATTTAATCAAACAAACTCCAGCAGAGCCCTGAATTAACATGTATCAGGTTTTGGATGAGAAGATAGGACATAGAAATCAGTTACTGTGGCAGAAGTTAGGTTGACCTATGTTGGCCAGTTGTTCTGTAGCAACTACTTACATGCATACTTTAGCTTGCTGTATAGAAAAAAAATAACTTTGATTTATAACTTTCATGCTTGCAGTAGACCCATATATGTCATGGAGAAGAAGGAGAGCAATATGCTGAAGCAGAGCTACAAAAGAGCAGAAACAGCAGCTGCTATAAGCTCATATCCTGGAGGTAACCTGTCCATATCTTCATCCAATCTTCAGTCAAATGCTAGAGGAAGAAATCCAAGAGTAAGTAGTAACATAGGTTCTAGGACATTTGTAGTTGGTCAAGAAAGTCATACATAAATTCTGACAGAATAAGATGGAAGATCTAGGTAAGGTCTTCTCGTATCTCAGCTGAGTATACCCAAAATTAGGCTAGTGACTGTCCCAAATAATCTCCTGACTCTGATGGAAAACCATTCCTAACTTAACCATCTGAAGACGTTACACGTGTCTTAGAGCTAGGAGTGGAGCCTCAGAATTGAACCTTACCTCTTCACTGACAGCACATCTCTGGTCAGATTTCATGGCTTCTTCGGGTTAGTTACTACCCTGTGATCATTACCATCCTCTCCCAAAGAAGAAGGGCAAAGCAGGAGTCAGGTAATACTGCTTTTCTCACCTTGGATAGTTATCCAAGAGAGGTCTATGATTACATTTCTTGATGTTCTTTGGAAGTTGCAGAGGCAGCCTTTTGAATCGTGACTCTTAGCATAATCCTTAGGGAAGGAAAATAACTTAAAGGTACAACTGAGACCTATAGTCTAAGGCTAGAAACTGAACTTAAATTTTTTTTCTGAGTCAAGGCAGTTGGGTCCTCTGCTCTCTGGGCATCCAGTTTTATATTCACTTCCCATTAATTTCTTATGCATGATTGTAAAGCTACTGGGAATTATTTTGGGGTTTTGTTTGTTTATTTATCCCTATTGGAAAGCCACTTCAGACTCTAACATCACACATCTTACATCCCATGGGCAGTTTATTATATCCATGTGTTCTTGTGCTAATTTAAACTGTTTCTCTTCCTTAGTATTCCTCTCCCTTGCCTTTTGAATCCTATGGTAAACAAATCCTTTTCAGAAAGATGGATGCTTCATGTGCAGCTACCTTTTAATACATTCATAGAAACACAGAATGGTTTGGGTTGGAAGGGACCTTAGAGTTCCAAACCCCCTGCCACGGGCAGGGACACCTCCCACTAGCCCACATTGCTCAACACCTCATCCAGCCTGGCCTTGAACCCCTCCAGGGATGGGGCATCCACAGCTTCCCTAGGCAACCTGTTCCAGTGCCTCACCACCCTAAGATTAAAGAATTTCTTCCTAATATCTAGTCTAAATCTACCCTCTCCAGTTTAAATCCAGATTTTGGTGAACTTTCTCTTAATCTGTTTAATTTTGAATTTGTACATAGGCAAATGATACAGATGAGGTCTTAATGGTGGCTTCTACAGTAGTTTAAGTGCCACAGGTACCAAGTACCAAGGCAGGGCATTTAGTGTTTGCATGTACAGTCACAGTTATCCATAGAAATAGGCTTGATTAACATACACCATCTGACATATAGTCCCCTTTGGAGTAAGACCGTGCTATTCACAAATCAGACACTTACACAGTTCAGCTATTTTTTCCAATTCAGTTGACCTAAACAATGTTGTTAGTTACAAATCTTCTTTCTGAACAGATGCATCCTGTCCGTGCACACCTCAGTACTTGAAGCCTTGCCGTGTACAGGCCAGCTGAGTTTCTTTTCCTCTTCACAGAGATCTTGAGGCTCTCTCATCTCCCTCTGCTTGGCTCAAGTGAGAGGGTCCACTGATGAAAGAGAGTACGGAAAAAGTTATGATCTCCAGCGATGAGATCCTTATTGTGGCTGACCGTACCCAAGCTCCATTTCTCCCACTGAAATCCAGATAGTCCTGTCTAGCCTAGGGACTGGTCATGTTTCCATTTGGGGACTGTTAGCCTCTTCCAGTAATGTCTACCTTAAACAGTATAAGGCTAATTCAGATGAAGATGACAACTGCACCTGCTTCCTCTCAGCCAACAGGGCAGCTGAGCATCCAGATGTTTGTAGCTGTGGTTGAGTTTAGATATTTTCCATCTACTTCTCACAGGAACTAACAGTGTTGCATTCCAGTGACCATACAATCCTGGCTTCCTGTCTTACAGGTCTGTAGGATCCTTTTCACCTTTTTTGTCATTGTCAAAGATCTTCCCATTATATTTATTTTCTCTGCAGCAAAGTTTTTTTTTTCTTCCCTAAAGATTGAATCTGTACTTTTTTGTTCTTTCTTGCATTCTGGAGTCTTTTAAAGCCAGTGTTTAAGTCAACTATTTCTAGAATTAGCTGAACTACTGTTTTGGTAAATACAGAGGAGGTCCTGGGGAATAATTGTCTGAGTTTAACTTTTCAGGTAAGATGAAACTCTTATATGTCATACTTCATGACATTTTACTTATGGATTCTGAATTGAAGCTCTTCCTAATCAGGTTTTATTTTAAATTGCTTGATGGATGGCATTTTTTTTGTGTGTGTGTGTCTGGGAATGGATTGCTTGCAAGTTATTTGCAATGGAAATTGTTTTGTGTTTTCACATGTTCATTAACTTTCTCACAATATATTATTGTTCTACTTTGACTCAATACAAGGTGTTAGAGCTTTCAGCATGGGCATGTAATCTGCAGATATTTTGCAACATCCCTATGTTCCCCAGATTTCCATGACAAAATTTCACTCTCCAAAACGTTCTTACAAAATAAAATTACAAAAAATAAGTGAGTAAGAATCTTTAGCTGAATCCTTATTCTCTGATATTATTTTTACATCATTTGACCAGACTGACTTTGACTGTTAGGTTGAAGGTTTACTTCAAAACAATCTTTTGAGACAGAGTTTTCCTTCACTCTCTATGACTTTGTAAGCGTAGTCATCATTGAATTGCGTTGGACTTAAGCATCATGTGCAATGGACTCTGCAGATACACAGTGAGCTTTTACTGCCCTCATATACACACAGGGTTTATGAGCCAAATGAAACAGATGATACAGACAAATTACACAAAAATTGGGTTTTTTTTAAAGTGTATATTTCCTTGGTGGTTTTCTTGTGTGGTTTTTTTTTTTTGTTGTTGTTTTGTTTTCTTTTTTTTCCAACTTGAGTTACTAAGAGAGTGATCACTGGTAATCACTAGCAATTTTGACTGAAATTATTCTGTTTTCTGAGGACAAAGTGCAAAAAACAGCAGGGAAGAGCATCATCTTAGTTTTAAAAATCTGCGGTGTAGAAGTTTACCTCTGAAGTAGGCTTCCTTGGAATCAGTGTGAAGAAACAGGCAATTGCAGAATGCTATTCATGTAACCTGTTTTAGACCCTACTCCTTTAACATCTGCTGCACACAAACACACTCTTGCTATATTTGGCACAGAATCCCTTTCTCATATTGCTTGTGGCCTTTAGACCTTCAGGATACAAGGCGGTAAAAAAGATAGCCCTATCCTCCCCTCACTCCATCTATGGTTTCTCTGCTGATGCTTCCAGCAAGCCTTACCAAGTAACACCAGCAGGTAGGGTGTAGCCTTTGCAAAGCACAATCTTGCTCTGGGAAGGCTTGGCCTGAACCCACCAAGTCTGTTGATTTCATGTTTAGTTAAGTGAAGGTGGTGTTACCACTCAATGACTTCTGTTAACCACATTTTTCCAAATAACATATGAACATGCTCGAGCCTTTTAAGTTTTATTAAAGATTAATCACTTGAAGGGGTTTTCTTTCAACAAGGATCACAACCGCCATTCATTCATCATGAGAACAGAACTAATTGGTGTAAGGGCAGAATGTGCAGAATTCATTCTTGAAAGGGGTATTTGTTGGGGATGGGAGAATGAATGGCTCTGGCTAACCTTCTTTACCAGCTCTCATAGACAAGAAGAAACGAATGTCCATGTCCAATTTCGTTCCTGTGCCATCTATTCATTGATTATGCAGTTCATTTTTAGATGGTACAGATTTCCTAGGGGGATGGAGTTAGAGGGTCTCTTGGTATGAGATATTAATCCCTATATCCTATTACCTGCTGTAGGATTTTAGGTGTTTCTCACATTAGCAAAGCGGTGGGAACATGAGTTTTGCCACCACCACATCACAGGAGAGGAAAGAAGGTGTCAGAGGGAGGGAGAGTCTCTTGCTGCATTCATGGCAGGGGGGAGCAACCTCAACAGATAGACTGGTTGTAGCCATGGCTGAGGTTTGGAGCTTGAGCCTTGGGCTACACTGCTTTCACTAGCCCTGCATTGTCTGTACGCATCTCCCAGCATGAGGGTCACCATTTTGGTCCCATGCCATTCATTAGGAGCTGTATTTAGTCCTGTTTAAGGTTAAAAGATAACATTTCTTACAAGTGTTAGAAAGAAAGGACCAAAAGGAGGGATTTCCACAGTTCTCAAATGAATGATTTTAATGCATGATTTCATAATCAAGCACCATTTGTGGATGCACAGAGATAAACTTGGCTGTTTGTGTGCACGCATGCACCTGTGTGTGCAAAGGCGTGTATGTGTGTACGCACAAAAGAAAAACACACATCTTCTTTCGTTGGCAGTCTAATACTTTGCGCACTTTTACACAGGGTGAGAGCAGGAGGTTCAAACTTCTTCAGGCTGGGGTGGGTCTGAACCAGTGTCTCAGCTACAGAGCAATATAATAAAAGATGTTTGTCTAGTTCCCATCTGTTTTTCAAGAAAAGTATCTGTGGTCTGAACATAAGTATGCTCAGGTTATCACTCTTTTCAGGCCCTAGACACTATGTCTGTAGGCCAACATTGCTTAAGCTGGACTCAGCACCCAGTTGTCCTGTGTAGGATATTGTGTATGTCTTGGTTACCTACAGAAGCACTCCAGTCAAAACATTGATTTTACATGCTTTTGGGAGTTAATAGAGCTGGAATCATTCTCTGAAACCCAGAATCTTTAGCTGGGGCTTAAGCAGACACAGTTAGTATGAGTCTCAGTCTTTACTTGCCACAGAAACAAGGAGGAAAAGCTTTTCCCTCCCCAGTTCTAGGGCTGTTCAAACTTCTGTTAATTTTGTTCTTTGTTCCACTTCTTTTGTTCTTTGCACTGACACATTCACTGTCCCACAGTAGTTATTTTGTTTCTCTTCATTTGCCTTCAGTAGGCTATCTTTGGCAGAGGGTTTCTGCTGAGGCAATGAAGAAACTGTGGACATGTTGAGGAAAAAGTCTGTGAAGGGAGCAGAGTCAAAGGCAATTAAAGGGAGAGTTTGGGAAGAGATTCCATAGCCAAGTTTTGACAGCAAAAGTGTTTACAAGGTGAATTCTCTCCATCAGGCAGGGGAGTAGGTCCCCACATGACTGTGCATGTGCTAGAGAGAAAGGATTTTTTGTGTGTTTTAGGCTGTTTGGAGATAAATTAGCATACCCACCAGGTCTGAGGGGTTTGGGGACAAATTGTGACCCTTTTCCCTTGTAGCCTGGTTGGACAGGACCTGGAATAGACGGTGGCCCATACACATATATTGTATCATGGCTGAGGAGTGTATAAACACAGCATAGCCAAAATCCATGATCTAAGAAGACAGGTTCAGTGAAAAGCTCTTCACCTGCCAGCACTAAAGTTTATAGGTTTATTTTTCTTGGGTCAGTGGCTTTATATAAGACCTGTTATACTGCAGGGTGAGTATTCTTTAACGTACTTCCAGCTGCTGGGGATATGCTTATTTGTAACATAGAGATTTTCCAGTGAGAGGTGAAATTCAAAGAGAAACTGGGAGGGAAAAAATTGATGAATAATCCAGAAAAACAGTTAGATGTCTAACTGCCATTTTAGACACTTAAAACCAGCTGTAACTCCAAGGTGCCTCCTTGGATGAATCCTGGAGACATCCAGGTTTTTGTCAGTAAAATGTGTCCATGCTTGCATACATAAAATGCCAGTCAATGTTAGTGTCTTCTGCACACATACACATCTTCCAGCCATTCTTTAATAAAGTTTTTTTTTGAGGAGGGTCTAGAGCACAACTTTTTTCAAGTTAATATACAGGCTACATCCCAAACCAGGATTTTTTTGTCAAACAAGCTAGAAAGAGAGCCTCAGCCCACATTCACCTACAGAGCAAAGGTGCCTCCTCCCTGGAGAGAAATACTTTGATTCAGATTCCTGTTATAAATCAAGAAAAAGAGGATATATGGGGCTCTCGTACTGGTCTAATCTCTGCTCTGCTGACCAGAATACCATTGGGTTATTCCTTGTGAGAACAACACAATTCGGACTAGGCACATAGCTTCAGGTGAGTATTCCATTGCAAAGCCAGAGGTTGACTTACATTACAGATGGAGTAGGGCAGCAGCTGAAGGCTGGAAATTGATAAAAACCCAATGTTCACTCTACCTACTTTATCTATGGCAGAACTCAGCCATCAGGGCTTTCCTTTTCCCTCTGTTTTGTGTCCAATTTCCTTTATCCCCTTCCTCAGCCAAGCAGCCCATTCTTGTCTTTGAAACGACACCTCTCATTTGGACCAAGATTCTGAGAAGTCTCAGATTAGTGTTGTAGTGTGAAGGGAGGCTACAACTCCCCAATAGGATGGAAGTAGAGCCTAACTTCTTAAGTTTTTTGTTTTTTTGTTTTTTGTTTTTTTTTTCACTAGTCCAGGCAATTATACACAGAAAGCAGCATTTTCTTAGTCACTCATTTATGCATACAGTCACTGGGAATTCTTTTCTGGGGCCAAGGGTTGCACAGAAAGGCAAATTACTTATGGTTAAGGTGGTGCAGTGCTTGATATCCAACATTAAGTGGAAGAAATACTTCGCAGGAAATATAAAAAACTAAGTCATAACAAATTCCATGAGTACTGAGACACAGGAGCCATGGATGATCAATCCATTTGCTTTTATGATATATCCGTTGTTATATTAGTTCAGCAGCTGAGGAAAACACTTAAAAGCTGTAAGGCACAAGGAATCTAAAGCATCAAACTTCTATGTGCCAAGCAGTGAATGAATTATAAACATGTACTTGAATTGTACATGAATTTGGGACAGAAGGAAGTCCAGATCATATTCAGGTTCTTTTGAAAGCCAGACTGTGATATTTGAAAAATTTCTTCCAGACACCTGTCTGTCTTCTCAGCTGTTTTCTAACAGTGTTTTATATTGTTTCTTGAAGGACATGTCTTACATAGTAATTCTTCTCTGAGTAAAATCTAGTTGAATTAAAGATGTTTAGACAGGATGGAAAAATTGGACAAAAGCTTAACTGAATACTTCCCATACAAACAGCATCCTCAGTACTGGACCATGGTATTGGTATTTGCTGTTTGCCCTATCTTACTTCTCCAGACACTTAGATTTCCCTGGTGCTACCTCCTCCTCCGCTAACACAAGTAAGGTTCCCTGCCTTCATTTGTTGAAATAAGTCTTGGCCTTGAGGCTCTGCCCATTTAGAAAGCGTCTTTGTTAAGCAAGGAGACAACTATGACTAAACTCACTAGACAAAAGCATATATATAAGCATATATAAAGCTTCTTTATTTTTCCTCTCTCTCTAGGCTCCTCAGACTTTTTGAAAAGGGCATTTTTCTCACATTGCTCTAACAAGAAGCCACATTCCCTGTTGACTCCTTCTGTGACATTTTTAGCTTTATCCTTTGTGTGTCTTAGTTTCCTCAGCTGTAAAACAAAGATGATAAAATTAGTTTTTTTTTTTTCTCCCTAAGATTATTTTGAGGTCTATAGTAATTGACAGAACAAGTCTAGTTCCCCTGAGCTACAAACATTTTGGCTAAAGGGGATGTGTGATTTTCAGAAGTGCTTGCCCAAAAATTTCTACATCTTGGACTCCTGTGATGTGTTTCATGTTAAGCACCACAACATGGACACACATTGACAGGCAAAACTTGTAAAAATTGCTGCTTTTGCCATTCTTGCTGGGTGTTTGAGATGAAGATATAGCCAAATAAGTAAAAAGTATCAATCTTCTCCTGTGTAAGAGAGAAATGCATATTTCCAAAATAATGGAACTCTTCCATCCTTCTGATATGGAAAACTTATTTTTTTAATTGGCAAATCCTCTGAAAAAAAATCCTTTCCTACACTAAACATTACACCCTTCTCTTCAAAATGAATAAATTACATGTGCTGCCAGTAATGCTCCAGCAAAGTTTTTGTCAATAAGATAATGTTTTAACTGAATACACCCTGTGAGGGAGAAACCTCCATTAATAAGCAACAAGTAAGAATAACCTGTAGAGGAAATGGTTATAAGAGGCAGAAGCGCTGTAAGACAGAATCAGAGAATGCACATAATCCCAGCTTGACACAATTGCTCTAATATGAATTTAAAATAAAATTAAAGTTAACAGTTCAAACTGATGTTTGAGGGGTTTTAAAAAGATTTAGTTTCTCTTGGAACCACGATGTTATTTGAGCCACTGTAATCTCAGAGCACAGTGCTCATAACTTCTCTCAAGCACTGTTACTACTAGATGATGCCCACAGGTTAAGTTACAAATGTCTAAAAACCTTAAAATTATTAAACCTAGATTAAAGTGCTCAGAGAATATGGTGTTATTTTAGTCTCCTGCCACATCCTACATTTACTATAAAACTGTTATATTGGCATTCTAATAAAATGTCATAAAGCAAGTATGTAAGGAGGTGTTTTGGGTTTGTTGCAGTCCGATGGAAGCCAAGTTAACATGGCAACCAAAATGTGTAACAGAAACACTTAAACCTTTTTCATAAACTGCAAAACTTGTAAGAGCCTAAGAGCATGTTGACTACTGGGCAGCGCATTACTGAAGATTACTGCCGTGTATTCTTGATGGTTCATCAGAGATAATTTCTAGACAACTCAAAATTTGATTATCTGAAGTGAACAACCTACTTTCTTTCAGTCACACTCTCACCCACTAGAGCCCACAGGTGTCTCTTTGACTCCAGCAGCCAAATTTAAAGAGGAAGAAATGACTTGTTCCTTGAACCTTGGGAGCAAAGTTATTGTTATTGCACTCTGACTGATATTATTTAGAAAGTTTAGAGGCAGAAGGGACCTAAGAGATCCTCTGGGCTGTCTTGTTTTTCTTAAGACTCCTCACACCTCGAAGAACACCTTATCCTGATGCCTACACAAGGGTGATACAACAATAACAGTGTCTGTAATTAATGTCTGTAATTCCTCATCTGTTGAATATGCTCCCATTATTTTTCCTATCTGTAATGCACTTGTTTTTTGTTCTGGTACACAGATGTTTCAAAGTTCTTTATTTAGCTCAATAAAAAAAAAAAAAGAGTCTCATTATTAGACTTCAGTTGTTGTTCACAAAAATAGAAGGGTTCAATGCTGTCTGGACTATAGTTTAAAATTATACCTCCTGGCATATTCACAAGGGGGATAGAGACAGTCCACCTTGACTAGTAGGTCATCTCGACCTTCCCATCTGAGATCAGCACTCTGTTCTTGCTGTCGAGGGATAAACAAGTTTGCTCAGGCTCAGTTCTGAGAAAAAGAAAATTACTCAGTAAAGTGCCTTTCACCTAATGAACTCTAGATGAATCCTTTAAAAATGTTTAGTGCAGTTACCTGTGGTAAGGTTGGTGTGTTTTTTTTGTTTTGTTTTGTTTTGTTTTTTCTCGGTAGCAAAACCTCCACTGAGAGTGTGGGTAGATAAATGAGTGTATTCACATGCAGTACATCAATATAGAATAGGAAACTATATATACATCTGACCAGAGAATCAGACAATACATTTTGCATTGGTCAGCAAGGTTGGGGCAGTCTGGAGGAAAAAGTGCTGATAACTTTGCACGAGGGCAGACACTTCAGTGATCCATAATACAAAATCTTGAGGAATAGAATGAGAGCTAGTATGTCCAAATAATAAGAATAATAGTAATAATAATTAATTTTAGAGAATAGTTAATTAAAATGATGGGAAAATGCAACACAGAACTGACCACAATTTTTACTGAAGCCAATATAAATTTAAGAAAATGGTTTCTGCTGTATAAACATTTAGCACAACATTTTCTTAGTGCATATCCACCTCCTCAAAAAAACCCACCCTACTAAACATTTCATTTTGAGACAATATTTAGAATTTGACAAACTTTAATATTTGATTGAGGGAACAGATCTTTCAAAGATAAAAAGAAAGGCATCTTTGGTCTGAATAAGATGGTGAATAATCAGTTATCCACTATGGCTTGACTGCTTTCATTTTTGACAAGATGAGAAAACAAAACTTTTAAACCAAAAACACCTGAAAAGCAAATGTTGACACAATATCAGTTGCAACTACAGATCTCAGTAGAACAAATGAAACAATATAGGCAAATTACTCCAAACTGCTCATTAATCACTACCTAATTCGAGCAGACTTGTTCTCTCTGTGGGTGTACAGCTACTGCTTCCTTACTGCCCGTCTGTCTGATGATAGCTGAACTTCGCCACTGCTCAAAAACCTTAAGTGATGCACAGCAAGAAAAGTGCAATCATTTAAACACAAAGACAAAACTGAAGAGAAGTACCACGCTTTGTTCAGAGCTTTTAAAAACTGAATGAATTAGATTCCAATTATTTGCATCACAAAACAAAAAAAAAGTATTAAACTAGCATCTGGAAGCCAATCACATCACCAAAATAGAAGTAACAGTAACAATACTGATAGAGGAAACACATTATAAAGGCAAGGGAGGGGCTTCTTCCTGTCAAATGCACTGTATTTGTTTCCAGTCAAGCAGTGGTGAGGATCATTTAGAGTCCCATCTGTGCCTCGCATAGTCTCATGGAAATGGAATGTCAGTGTACTGTTGAAACTTGTAAGTCTTTAACAGAGAACTCAAGTTTGTGAGCTCCGATGGACGTGGTACATCCTTTGGGTCATTAATAGTTAAAGTGCATTAGATTTGAATGTCCTGTTTGGCTAGTCCAGAGACATCCCTGTTTCTGTTGGCACAGCTGACAGAACTTATTAGAACTAATTAGAACTTATTAGAACTTATTAGACAGAACTTATTAGAACTAATAAGTCTCCTTAATGTCAAAATATCTCAATTTCATGAACCATGAACCTCTCTGATATAGGTGGTAGAACTCACCATGAGATAAGTGATGATGCTGGAAATATCTCCTGGAACAAAACCTCATCACTCCCAAGAAGAGAAACAGTTATGGGTCAAAGTACTCCCAATGTTTTACTACCTCACATGATAGACAGCATAAGTGCCACAGTGTGAAACAGCAATCATTGAAGACATCTTGAACATTACAGTCAGGAGCACTTACAAAGTCCTGTAGTATGTATAGTGGAGGCAGGTGAGAAAAGGACCCTGAATAATGTAGGTAAAACTGTTATTGTAGAGTTTGCAATCTTTGTTTGACTTTAAAATTTGACAAGATGCTGATCAAAAGGAAAAGCAAAACTATTGCTTCATTTTCTACAAACCTCACAAAAATACTAAACAGTTTGTCATAGAACAGGAAAGAAAATTATTCTATCGAATAAGGCAAATTTTAACATAACATCAGTTTTACTGCCTGCTCCAGATGTAGTCAGACTCTTCAATGTTTATGTAATTAAGATAATTTTCCCCCAGTTTCTGGTAGACTAAAATTTCCTGTGGGAATCAGGTGTGACATGTGTTTCCCAATATCCTTCAGGCTCCTCATAAGAGAGCTATTTACTTCAAATAAATAGGTTCCTAAGGATAAGAAACTCCTTAACATGAAAAAATTTCCAAAGAAAGTCTCTTGAAAATGGCTCTGTTTATGGTCACAAATTTTCATTTTTATAAATCAGTGTTTCCCCTCTGAACAAAACTAGAAGGGTGGAAAATTCTGTCTGTTCTCATATAGATGCTTTTGATCTTTGACATTAATCAAGATTGAGAGGTATTGTCAGGAAGGTGGGGTCTTGAAAACAAACTGCAAGAGATTTCAGAAGTGCATAATGAGTTTCTTTATGCAGAAAAGATGTGAAACACACTGGTAGTTATCTATTGTTTTTAATGAGCCTACTATTTGGTATTGTCTTTGGAAAAGTTTAACTGGATCAAAGGGTGCTGATTAAGGGCATTAATTCTACAATCCAGTTAATTTCCCCAGAAAACTCTCTCTTCCCTCTAGAATATCTGCTGCTCTTGAACCTGAAGACTGAGATAATATACCAGCTTTCACCCCAGTGTGCAAACAACTTTTCATGCAGTAATATGGCTTCAGTCATATTTTAAAGGAACAGAAATGCACTTCAGCAAAATGTGGCTGTAGAATCATTGACACTTCAGGTAGTTATCTAATGCTTACCTCTGCCGAAAGCAGAGTCATCTATATCTGTGCTAGTCTCTAAGATTTCCAGTAATAGAAACTTTACAACTTTCTCTGGGTAAGAAACACCAAGACAGCTGATTTTTTGCTTCTACTGACACAAGACTGTAAACACTGTCATTTTGTTTGTCTAATGACCTAAAGACAGATGCATCCCATTCTTTTGTGACCTGCATTTTATTGGAAGGACCAACAAAAGTCAAGTTCCAAGTCTGGAACTTTGGAAGCAAGATTTTCTTTCCTAGAGCAGCATCCCCTTTTTAATATGACTTTGGGTGACTGTATCTCTGCAGTCTTATTTCCTCAGAAATATAACAAAAGTAGTATCTCCCTGTTCTACCAGGAAGTGTAAGAAGAAGAAACATCTTCAGGGAGATTAACCCACTGTTGACAAACTTCCAGGAAAGTCCCAAGACCTCTTCTGTAAACTCAGTCTTCCCATTGCTCATCAGGCCAGGACAGTGCAGGAATATCAACCTTTAGGACTCTTTGCTACTTAGGAACATGCTTCTTTGGTTGTACAGGATGCTGTTTTAGGCCAATGACTTCAAGATTTCTGGGCTAGATCCGTACTAGTAAACTAAACTCATGAGGGCTTGAATGTAAGCATTTTCCCATGACCACACACACAACTTAACCGCTGGCATGATCCCTGGACTGGTTCTGGCCTACACTCATGAGCACTCTCCCACACAGTGCCCAGGCATCCTGTGAGGGGATTTCATCAGTCGGTTTTGGGAATTCAAAATTACAAATGTGAACTTTACCAGGACACTCAGATGCTGAAGGATAGGCACTGTGCCATTTTATTTACTAGCAGAGATGTACTCACAATTCTGAAGGCCAGGAACAATCCGACTTGACTCAGTCTCAAGGACACCAGCAAATTAACCAACAAGAATGTGTGGGTTGCTGTAGCATGTTACTCTCTTCTGGCAGTTCTTTAGGTTCTGTATTAACCTATGCAGCCAGTCAGGAGAGACAGGTTCCTCAGAGAGAGATGCTGAACACACAATATGAGCTGTAGCTGGGTTAGCAGCTGTCAACATCAGGTTTAACTTAGGTTACCAAATCACATTTCTAAGGTTAAGCAATGTAAATAGCAACTGTAGTTAGATAAGGGGAAAATCAGAACACAGCAATAGGCTTCAGCATGGATGTTTCTAACCTTGGTTCGGACCCAGACTGGCATGTCAGTTTTAAATTCTTCCATGAACAGAGACATTTCACGATAGATCAACTTATTATAATGTGGACGCACTGCAGAGGGCCTTACACAGAAAAGTTCTGCCAGCACCTTATTATACTTGAGCAATACCAACTCAGATTCCTCCCCTCATATCAACTTTTAAAGCACTGCTTCACAGGGAAAGAAAACCAGTCTCTCAGGTAACCAACTCCCAAACCACTTAGGTCTTTATAGGTTAAAACCAACACCTTGAACTCAACCCAGAAATTCATTGGCAGCTGTTGCAAGTTTTGGAGACTGCTTTTTTTATGTCCTCTCTGCATGATGCTCCACTTAATAAACAGGTGGTTGAATTGTGCACACTAGATTTAGTTGCCAAATGGCCTCAAGATGTAGCCTCACACAGAGTGCATTAAAGTAATCTAACCTTGTGGTAAGAAAAGTATGGATAACTTGAGCAGGGACCACATGTGACAGGAAAGGTTGTGCTCTTCTTGCCAAACACAGCAGGAAGAAAAAAAACCCTCTTGACTGTCTGTGTCTGCTACCACAGCATCGACAAGCTGCTCAATATCTTCTATGTGCTCCAGGACTTGAACACTCAATGGGAAGTTCGACCTAAGTTCTGAAATAAGGCGCTTGAATTCTCCAGTGTTCTGGAGCAAGAGGCTGGAAATTATGTGACAGATTCATTTAAATTGAATAATGGAAGTTTTCGTGACTAAATGTAAAATGAACAATGTAGCCTGTAATATAGTCCTTGTGTTATTTATTCTGATACTAAATGTAATTTTATGCTGTTCCTACAATTTATATGTGGAATGTGCTTACTATTTTGAATTCATAAGAGCACAAGTTCATCACTGAAAGTGGAAACATGAGGTTTGGGAGAATGCCTGTATGCCTGTGGGCTGCTGAGGATCAGCAGAAAGGTGGTGTGAAGTGTGGCATTACAGCACTGACAGACCATTAATAAGTCAGCAATTAAATAGTTAAAAAAGTTAGACATCCTATCTGTCACCTCTATTCTCCAGAAAAGTCTAATTGAGGGGACTATGTTGGAAATCATCATTGCGTTGGTACATTTCTTCAATATGTTCTCCACTGCCTGAAAGCTGAAATCAGTACCTTAACACAGCAACAAAGATCTACAGTGGTGGAAGAAATTAAAATTCTCCAGCAAACAATCTTAGCTAAAGAATCATGAGACGTCTAAACCCCAGATTATCATAACACTGTGAATCTATTGGTTGTCAGTATTAAAGAAGGGTTAAAACCTGAAAGCAGTGGAGTCCTCACTTCACCTTGCCCAACTCTTTGACAGTTTCTTGCAAATTCTACTTCACCTCATTCTCATGTATGTGTCTGCTTCTAATAGTGGCTTCCACTGGATTCTGGCCATCTTAATTAAATAAGGATGTAAAACCAAATAGATTTCTGCCAAACACAAATTTAAACTATCTCAATGATTGTGTTATCATTGCAAATTTTTTTAGCTTGTGTCAGTTTTTTCAGGTTGTATCTGTTGTTTTCAGGGATACAAGTAGTTGTTCAAAACCTTATTTAAAAAACCAGCTTCCTCATTCCCAAATCAGAGGGAATATTTGCTAAAGTATCTACATGGTGTAGGAACATACATTTTGTTTGCCTACGTGGTTTAAGTATCCTGATACCTACACCCTATTGCCTTTACTGGTGTGTTTTGCATAGTGTACACTCTAGAAAATAGATACGCAAAATATAACCTCTACTCTTTTAATCAAAGTACACTGAAAAGGAAGGCTATTGTAAGAACAATCACATGAAGTCCTAGTAAATTACTGATACTGTCAATTAACTATTTCAGCCACAAGGAAAATGAAGAGTGGCTGATGTAGAGGGCTGTTCGCCCAAGAAACTATCCAAGAAACCTACTAGGTGCTACTGCTGCATTTCCTCCACTCCTCCTTTGAAAGAAAGTTATTTTTGGACTGTTAAAGGACTGTTCAAGTTCTGTACCCAACCCTGGTGTGAATGGGGGCTGACATTGCCATCAAGGGGGCTAACTGCAGGGTGCTCTGATAAACTCAGTTTATTCTTTTATGGCTTTAAGCATTGTAGTGAAAACAGGATTTGCATGTCATTTTTATTATTATTTGGTTTCCTGTTCAGGCTAAAATAGCTTTTGAAACTGCAGTTTATCCACTCGTGAACTAGAACAACGTCTTGTAAAACTGTGCGGGGTTTATGCTAGTTTTCCTTATTTGAAACATATGCAGAAGCTTATGGTTGTGATCTAGGATTAATACTGTTATAGGCTGGGTTAAATCTAGTTGGAACTGCTGGGTGTGACCGTCACTCTTCATTTAAGATAGTAGAAACAGGCTCATTTATGAAGTGATAGCACTATTCAAACTGAAACAAAGGCACACCCAAGACCACTAAGGAATTTGAACTATCTTGGAGGAAGGCTTTGCTGGCTGTTTTTTTCAGAAGAGTATGTGCGTACATGCGTCTGTATGTCAGGGAGAGAGAGAAAAACAAAGTGCAGAGAAGCTCACATTATGAAGTCTTTCATGGCAAAGCGAGGGTGAAAGATCCCTTTCCATTTCTCTCCTGTCCTATCTGCTTGCTCCCCTCCACATACCCCCTCCACTCCTCTGGACTTGATTAGCTATCCACTTTTGCTATTGAAGCTGTTTATGTGGCCGTGTTCTCAGGTATATCTGTATACTCGGTTATTTCAAAGGAAAAAAAAATATTTATTTATCTTCCTCCCCCCAAAAAACCAAATAATTTCCCTGGTTGAGAGCACTGCCAAGAAACAGTTGCACTGACACAAAGGAAATTTGCACCGGGGGCAGAGAGGGAGTAGAGGACTGGATGAAGTGCTGCAATCAGGAAGGACTAGGTTGAAAACCTTAGCCTAAAGGAATCATAAGTAGATTCAACTAGACACAACTTTGGGGTAAAGCTGGCCTTGATTTGAAAAGACTTGGGAGCTACATTGGATGATTTAGTCCTTTTTTGCTGTCCTGGTAGCCTTCAGAAGCACCCAGAAGAAGAAACTCCTGCATATTGTCCGTTCCTGCAGGCAGCTGAGTCTGGTTTGTTCACACCTTCTGTTATATCCTGCTTCCAGTGCACCTGGCGTCCTTCTGCTTTCTCTTCCCACACCAGTGCTTTCCATAACCTACACATCAAAAGGCCTCTCTGTTCCCTTTTCTTCCCTGCCTGCACCAGCTTCAAGCTACAAACCTTTGCCCTCCCTAAAGACTTGTGCCTGTTGGGTCTCCCTCTCTGAATGAGACAGCGTAGATAGGTCCTGGAAACCCTGAGGTGTGGTCTAAAGACAGCTTTGGAGGACCACTCACTGCTTTCTGAAAGCATCATGCAGATGAGTGTGTGGACTCCTTCCCTGACTTCCCTTTAGTATTCATAAAAGACAGATTTCAGAGTCTTTACAAGAACTCAGAATTGCATCAAAAATACTGAACTGTCAAAAGCGTCTCACTCTGACTAGTGCCCTGTCATTCAAGCAACAAGGGGTTTCATTTATACCTCACAGGTAATTGCAAACCTTAGTTCTGCTCTGCTGTTGGTAAGAACTAGGAGGACCTATGGAGAATTTCCCATTAGGACAAGGAGAAAACTTGATGACAGAAGATGTCATCTTTACTCCAAGCTGTGTTGGTCACTCCAAGTTTGCTATTAGACTATTCACAAGAACCCTGTGTGCTCACTGGCAGGTTTACATTACAGAACAGGCTTGTTTCAGATGATTGTCCATTTAGGCATCTGTCACTCTGGGTTTGCATTGTCTGCAAACATTCTGGAGCAAAATGCTGTCCTAAATAAGTATGCATAACTATAGCCAACTTCAAAACTGGGCATGCATCCATAACATGGGGCAAATGATTGGGAATATATCTTAGAAAATAACATTAATAGAGTAGAACTATTAGTTTTAGACATTACAGTGTGAGATGATATGCTATGATTTGCTACAGTGACTCAACAAATATACAATAAATCTACCTCAAATTATTTTTATTTCAACTGGAAAAAAAACATATTATCAGAATTTAATGCTTTCCAGGGATAGAGGAAACACAAGCCAAACCTTGTAAATCATTTCAGTGATCAACTAGCTCACAAAAGACTAAAATTTCCACTTTGTTTTGAGGCTGAATTTTACTGTATTTATTTACAGTCACTGGTTCTGGTAAATTAAAGAGCCTTTGCTATCAAGTGTTTGTCCATCTACTCATGTCAAACCTGATTTTTGTCAACAATCTGGTTCATAGATATTGCAGATAGACTGTGGTCCTCAAGTCTTAGCTGTAAAATATCTTTCACCATCCTGTAATTTTATGTCCAAGTTCTTTCTACCTCCACAATATGCTACAGGACTTAAGGTCCAACTCAGAGTGCAGCATCCCATTAGTGGTTCCCATCACCCCAGAGATAGCATAATGTCCTCTAGCTTCCTCCAGCTTCCTCTCCTCATATATATAGGAACTGCATTAACCTTTGTGTCTCAGTGCTACACTGGGAATTTGAGCTCAGCTATTTGTCCTGTACAACTCAAAAGTCATTTGCGGAGTTACTTCTTCCCTAGTCTGTGAATAAGGCTTGCTTAGACTGAAAACCATTTCAGTTGCCTGCAGCTGACCACAGAATCCAAATTATTCAATGTAACTGATTTATTCTCTTTGCTATTTAAGCATTCTTTCCTACCTAGGTCATCTCTAAATATTATATATAACAATTCTGTGTTTTCCTCCAGTTAATCAATAAAAACACTAAGTAGCAGATGGCCATGACTTAAAGTTTGTAAAACTCCATCAGAGATGTCTCACAAGTGACTCCTTGTTCACAGTTCCATATAGCTCCTTAACCAGTGCTTCATTCAATGGAACAGTACTCTGAATCTACAACATACATGTTTCTCAGTCAAAGTAAAAGAAAATGCCAAGTCAGATACCCGACAGAAATCTATAATATTGTTATTATCACTGAAATGCTTAATTTCATCAAAGATATGAAAGTACAGAAATTATATGAAAAAACAGACATCTGTTTTCATTAATGTTTTGTTCTAATATTCATTCCTTTAATTCATACTTTAATTTTTTGTTAAAGAAATTACTAATGACCCATTACATTATTTTGACAAGGACTAATGCCAGAGCTGACATTCTTATAGTTAATCTTTCACAGTGTAACCACAATTTTAGCCTTCTTTTACACATCTACAATTTCTTCAGTGTTTCAGACAGCTCATGTGCTTCCTCTCTTCCTGCTTGCAGATGCGGGAATCATCACCTATTGATTTAACAGCCTCACGCTTTGCTGTAGAACTGGAAATGTTTTCAGCACTGCCCTTTGATAAGAATGTGTCCTCCAGCCTTGTCTTGAGTAAAAAGCAGAAACACCCATTGCACACTGCTTCCTTTGTGTCATTAGTAGCAGTTGCAATAATATTTCCAACAACGTAATGGTATGGACACTCACAGGTTTTGTTTGCTGCTATTACACTTCTCTGTTTTGGCAAAGTATTCCTCGTTGCATCCTTTGGCTTATTTCATTATTTTTGACACAGTTCCTTGTCTAACACTATGCTTTGCTGCCGGTTTCCTCTCTATTCCTCTTCATTCTAGATTAATTTTAATTTTTGCATTTGCCATAATTTCTCCTCCCTGTTATATCACTGTACTTTATCACCATTAACATCTTATGATTGTAGGGCTGTGAATCTGGGATAAGTGAGAGAAAACTTTTTAAAACATTTCCTGATGATCTCTTCTTTTTTGAACATTGTTTTCTACAGGTGACTTACATTCCTCATTCTGATCAGCTTTGTGAAATTAACTTTCCTGAAACACTCGTCTGTAGCCACATCCTAAATGAGCAAAGTGATAAATATTTATTACAAGGCAATTATTAGATTTCACCTCTACAGTGGCTTGCTTGGTTTACATCAAGATGAGAACTAGGTAATTCTCTTTTGTTGGCTGCAAGATTTTTTGAATTGTTACATCTCACTTTCAAAAATTCTCAGATCATGAACAAATCAATCATTCAGTTTCCAGTGTGTATCGTGTACTACACAGTGTGATTCTCCTGCAAGGGTTTTAGTAGCATGTGAGATTATTTTCCTATGTGGCACAGAAACAGGTGGGCGGAGATTACCAGCCCCTTTTTGCTTTTGCTCACTAATCTGTTTTAAATACATTATAGCCCTTAGGGCTACCTTAAGTGTGGGTTTCATAGAATCACAGAATGGTTTGGGTTGGAAGGGACCTTAAAGATCATTGAATTCCAACACCAGAACACAAAGTGCTCTTTCCGCATCAAGCCTCCCATCGTTACAACCATTAGAGAATTAGGAACTTCCCAAATTAGAGGTAACATCTTTCTGTTTAATAGCCTTTGAGTTGTATAAAAAAGACTTTCATTGTATTTGTCTTGAATCTCATTACTAACAGATTCATGTAATACCTTTGTTTGGGAAATGCAATTGAAAATAACTTCTCTTCTACAGCATGGACAATTTTATACACCTAAATTTCACATAGGACACAATTTTATGTCCTTTCTCAGTTGAGTTTTTTCCAGGCATGTTTTTATATAATATGATTGCTGTTCTATGTCTCTGATCATTCTGTTGCTTTTCTTTGTATTTTCCTTAGTTTTCCCGTGGATTTTGGTGGATGCAGGACAAGACCTAAATTCAAGAAGTGAATGCACTGTGCATTTATTCAGTGACATACCAAAGATTAATGTTTTATCTTGAGTGTCACAAGTTCATTTCAAATAAATTGTAGTTTGATCCACTCTCCCTTTAGGTCTAGACGTGACGTTCTCCTGACTCACCTGAAAAGCACATCCTCTCCATTTTCTCCTTTCCTCCTATGCACACAGATTGTCTTTGTCCTTGCCATAACCAGCTTTGCTCTAAATTCTAACAACATGAGTGCTGAAGACAGAGCTAAAAGTTTTGGCTGGACCTGGTTGACTCCAGTCAGTCATTCACATTAGCTGCCCTTTCTCGAAATGGGATGCAGGGATACTCAGGCTGGTTCTGGAGACAAGTAGCACAAATCCAGCAAAGCTTTTCTCTCTGGGCTTTGTGCCACAACTCTTTGTAACAGGATCCCCTTCACCCAGGAGAAACCACTACCCAAGAAGCCTGATTCAGTATAGCCGCTCTGATGTGGCTGTTGCCAAAATATGGCAGTAAGCTTGTATTCAGGTTTTGAAATATTTTACATTAATTCTCACCCTAGTGATTTTGGCTTGCCCGTCATAGAGACCACCGTAGAGAAATAGTGATTGGTAATTGAAATATGCACCTGGAAAGCCTTGCCTTATTAACCTCATGTGTTCTGGGCAAATTCCAGGTCAGATAATTACATTCCACCCATTATAAATTCTCCCCATGATTCCATGTGGGTATGTGTTAAGCGACAAAATCAGGCTGCTGATTTAGGTGATTATTTTCTTAAACCTTAACTGAATGGACGAAACAGGTTGGGAAAGCAGTTATGTATATTATTCACAACTTCCATTACTTATTATAAGGTTATACACATCTCATGCAATTCAGATCAAAGGCACTTTAAAAATGGTAAAATTAGACAGGTATTATTCTGGTTACCACTGTCTGACAAAACTGTTTCATTCATTCTGTAAGAGAAATTGTGTTTCCTCCTGCCTTTCATATTTTTTTCCTGCTGAAAAATATCTCAGACTGGCTCTGTCAGTAACAATTTATCCTGTAACGTATAGTGGGTTTCCAGTGCTCCAGGACCTGTGCTGACTCCCAATTGGTGCTTAATACAATTATAATTTATTCTATTTGGATATTAGCATTAAGTAAGTGTATTTTTTTTTCATAACAGCTTTGCGCATGTTCCGCATTAACATTCCAATGCTGCCCAGTAAAAATAGTTGGCCACCTGCCCACTTTTTAAAGAAAGTTTTTGGTTTACTATTTTTTAAATTTGGGTTTCTAATTATAGTTAGCTCTTCATAAATAGTTTAGCAGAGCTGGAGAGAGTGTTAAGTGCTGCATTTCTGAACCTTTCCTCCCTAATAAGTAGCTATAACCTGGCTCTGACACACCTCAGCTATCTAAATTCCGCCAAAATCCAATATATTTTTGTAATTTCCCTTTCTTTGTTCTGGAGACTTAGATTCTCTCCCTGAACTTTCTAAGAGGAAACATCTCTTACCTTTGACCCTGGCAGCAAACTGTCATCCTTTCTCTTCACTTGCCTCTCACCAAAGCAGCTAGTGTCCAGATGGACCTGTGGGCCATCAGCTGGAGAGCTGCAGGTACTATGTCATCAGAGAGCTATTCTTTGATGATGTGGTCAGCCTTCCTACGGTTTCTAGTAAGCTAGTCTTGGCAGGTTCATCTTGCCAATGCGCCAACTCATACAGCTGTAATTATAATTGAATCCACAAAATTAGATTTAGTCTTCCAAGTCCATATATCAGCCTTAGTTACTGCAGTTTTCTGCTACTTAAGCATCTTTAGTTTACAAACTACTGTGCACATTGTCTTTCCAGTGGCTTTTGAGAAGTGTGAAAGGGTGTGTGTTTGAATCAGAGGTATGAAAACCTAAGTTACCACGCACAAAACTGAAAAAATAAGTATGAGAGGGCAGACAGTATGGGAGGACATAACTGCCTTATGCTATTTCAAATGAGCACACCACCACTCACAAGGGCACAGCTAAAACTGGGTGTCACTGGGCATGTCAAGGGCTCTGTACAATGTACCTCTTTCCAATTCCAGCTCACTTGCCAGGATAAATGCTGTTCTTCCTTGGAGTGACATGGTGTGAAAGCACAATAGCATGTGGTCATGAATCACATCTTGAAGCTTTTCTTTGGGCACAAATGCTTTTCTGTGACCAGCAGAGGTTTCTAAAAAGCTCCCAGTGGTCCAGAAATTATTTTTTGTCTGTAGAACCTCCTTCAAAGTGTACACTGAAGTCTCCATTGAACAAGCTTGTTCCTTCTCACCCATAGCCTTCCTCAGATTGTGAGGTACCAAGCCTTGCTGCTGGTCTGTAACCTTTTCTTGCAAGTCAGCTGCATGATTGCTCACAAGTTTATTTAATGACCACTCTTCTGTGGATGTATTGTACACAAATTGACCACTTATGGGAAATATTTTTTCCAGTAGCTAAAAATAATCTAATCAGCATTAGTTTATTTGTCTTCATTCTTAAGCTTCTAAAAACACTACTCAAACTATTCACATATAGAGAGATATATTTTTTATATATTTTTGAAATTGTCTGTTGTCCCTGACATTTCCTTAAAATTTGGCTTTCATCATGATATGTTCTCCAGAGGAGGGACTTTCCTTTCATAGATGTCTAGTAAGTTTTTATTGTTATCTAGAGTAACAGAGACAATCGGTCAAAAAAACAGGTTTTAAGAGAAAGTTATTTGGGAGGGGAGGGGACAGAGAAGAGGAAAAAAAAGAAGATATAGATGAAAATAGCCGTCAAAAATCTCTCATGCACCCAATTTGGAAATTTTTTTCTGGATTTTGCTGTGTCCTCTCATTGCAGTCAATGTCCTTAAAATCACTATCCACTTCTAGATATTGCACTCAACCTGAGGGTGATTTCTTATGATGTCCTATGCCTGAGGATTTTGTTAAGACACCTTGTGTAGTTCTTAATGAAACTAAGAATTAACTTTTAAGTGTAACTAGAATGAAAGTTTAAGTGAGTCTAACAGAGGAAAAGTGGAAATCAAAGGCAATCACATGAGGGTTTTGGTATCTGGCTTTTTTTTTCATTGTTTATGATTTCTTGTTAAAAGTATTTTCTGACTACCCCAACTGCTAGTAGTAAGAGTGACAGAAATCTTCAAAACATTTCATAAGGAATCAGGTGAATAGAAAGAGGAGGAGAATATGATTGCAAATTAAGAGCAGCTTTTCAAGCTCACAGTAGAAACCAAATGCAATGCCAGCACCAAATTGCTAGTAAACAATTTAAAATAATTATAAAAATAGTTAATGTAAAAAGATCAGCCGTGGCATTGCAGGACCTACTTTACTGCTATCTGCAAATCTGACAACACATTTCAGAAATTAGCTCCCTTCTTTTAACAAAGGTAACAAACCATGAAGATCTTTTCTACTGCTAAGTCCACTCCAGTTAGACAGGATGGCTAGCATGACCTGTGTGGAAAAAATAAATGACAAAAGGGTTTTTCTGTCTATTAAAATAGAAAGTAAATAAACAGCTATACTGTGAGACTTGTTGCTGGACTCTGAATTAGTAATTTCAGGAGGAGTTAGAGCGAGTCTACTCAGAATAACCTATCAGCTTCTGACATTACATAAGTAAAAATATTTTAATCTGTATATAAATTAATAGATCAGATATGACCCCCAAAGTTCCATTTAAAGTTACCTGTAAAGGTGTTTCATGATAATGTAGATGCCTGTCGAAAACTGGTTTAGACAGAAAACTGTAGGCACTGATACAGGTAGCTGATACAAATGAGGGAGGAGAAAACAAGACATTGTGAGCTTCTTCCCTTTCCTAATTCTGCATCTCAAAATCTTGAACAAAGCTTTGAGACAGGTTGTAGAGACAGTTGCTGAATTAGTGTGTCACTACAATGTAAATTTACAAGTCTAATAATAGGTAGAGAAGAAAAAAATTATGTTGGATTCAGGAACTCAGGCACACAGAGGGATGGAGCTTCTGCTCGTGCATCTGAGAAGAATAATGTGCAGGCATGAAGCTGCTGGGATTTCCTGTCATCCTATGCTCTCCCACTATTAATCTCCCGAGCAGTTCTGATTTTGACATGAGCCCGAGTCTAGCATGTTCTTTCGATCAGTCTTAAGGACCGTGACACTACCCAAATTTTAAAGCAGTAACCTCAGGCACATTTTCCTCTCACATCACTCCCTACATATTACACTGCTCCTCAGCACATTCTTCATGCTGCAAATTTGCAAATGCCTATGGAGGAAAGTCCCATGGGGGCTGAGGATCTCCTTCAGCATAAACTGTGGATCCAGTGTCCTGTTGACCACCTCAGTCACTGACAAGAGGCTGGGCTGGGAGTGAGGGTCTCAGTCTAAAGATTTTGCTTAAGTTCACCCAGAAACCATAGGACAAATGTTTGTAACCACTCAGTCTCAACCATCAGCAAAAGACTATCTTTTCATTTTACAGTCTAGAAACAGATTGTGAATACTTCTGCTGACTGATCCATTTTTAATACATTTTAATTATCATTTTTGTGTACAATATGATTCTCCATTGTTATATTTTTTTTCCATTTGTATATTTGCAGTTTTAGAGCAAATACAGGCACATTTCAAATCATAAAAGGTTTTCATCTTTCTTGCTTTAAACTCTCATTCAACTGTGTCAGATACCAAGCTGTTATTTTGAAGATTTTTCTTTAACATGTGTATGACTTGCTCTAGTTTTGTAACAGATGAAGTGCACTTATAAACCTCAATACCTGCACAACTGTAATGTCTTAGCAATTTCGTAATGAAATTCATATGGAATTTAGCAACCCAAGCCAGATTTGTGTCAGAATCTTTAACATGTTCCAGTTGCATGAAATACTAATTAAAGGCACTCATTGTTAACTGATATAAATAGTCCCCACTTAGCCCATTATAGGTATGGGTTGTAAAACAAACAATTATGTGACAGATGATACATGTTAACACAGAGAAATTCTGTAATGACATTTCTGTAACACTGTAACCTCTTCAACCACCATGTGTTCCACATTACAGGCTAAAGGGGGTGCTGATTGCAAAGGTGACGTACTTTCCAGTTTGTGACTATTCTTCTAAGAATAGAAATGCCTTAGAGCACCTCCAAATGATTTACATTACAAATTTAGTTCAGGCAATGAAATCATTAATGCAAGCTTGATTTTAACTGCTACATGTGTTTGCTATTCCATGTGCTGGTGCCAAACAGTTGAACATGCCTACCTACCAAACAGTACCCTACCCAGAAACTGGCTTGGCAATCCAAGCAAACAATTGTTTCCTATTTACCATTTCTTTCATCCAATACCTATTTTCCCATCACTCTCTACTATGAATAAAATGATTTAGACCAAACAGGAAACTGAGTTTGGAATGTATATTTTTTCTGAAAAATATGTCATCAAAATTCTGAGCTAATCATGGGATAGAAGAAATCTCCTGGTGTTTGGATAAGATGCACAGATTATTCAATTAGTAAAAAATGGTGTCTGCCTTTCCACCAGCCAACATATTCCTGTAACATTAGAAGCAGGTGGCCTCCTTACTCAAAGCACAAACACGCAGAAGTTGCCTAGTACATTTGCCCTGCCAAAAAAATATGTATTTTCACATCTGTGAACATACGATCCTGTGTTTAACCCTTGCAATTACAGAGTTTCTAAAGCAACAGAAGAAGAAGTGTCCAAGGTACATGTACCTTCAGGGGGAAGCCAATCAAGAAAGGGTGACCAAGCTCTATCGACAGTACTATCAGTTATTTCAGCCACGAATTTCAAAAGGAACTGCTAAGATGGGCTCATGGTAAGTGAGCTTTTTTTTAAAAAGCAAGACACTCATACTCATGTAAATGCTTGTTTAGGACTCAGAATTCTAACGCCCATTTTGACATCTACTTTTAAAAAATCTTGGCCTTTGTGAACAAGACAAAACTACTCGTTAGCAGACACCTGTCTCCAAAACACCCTCTCAGAGATGTATATTTCACCAGGAACAAAACCAACTGAGCTATAACACGTACAAGACAGAACTAAAATTTTGCTAGTATACAGTGATTGATTTGCTGCAGAAAATGAAAAGGTAAAACCACGAATGAGTGGATGATGCAAAACTTATACATTAAGGGAAATATCTTTGTCTTGCATCACAGCTAGAAATTGACCTGGATGGAAACACTTGAGCTCACCAGACTTGTCCTTGGAGGCACTTTTTATCTAGGTCTGGATCCAAAATTTTTGGCGTAGAGCTACTTTCTTATAGAAATGTGGAAAGTCTTTTGTGACACTTCACCCTCACAGTGGATTGAAGGTTTTCCAAGTCCACTGGGCTCTTCTCTCTGATGGTACAGGCTCCACCCATTCTATCTGAGCAGAGACCAAAAAATAACACCTGATTTCATGACCTACAACTCAAAAATAAAACACGTTTAGCAAAAGCCTGTGAAAGAACTGAAATACCAGAATGTAGAGTCAATACATAAAGATGTCACTATTCGGAGCTGTCTAAGCACTCTGGAAAGTTTGTGCATAACACTAATATCTCTGTGTCTAAATTTAAAAATAAACAAAAAAAAAAAAAGTAGCACTGTTAATCCCATTTTAACCCCTGCTTAGTCTTGCCAACCTCAAGCAGACCCACCTGAAATTTTACCTAGCATTCAGCAGTCTTATCCCAGGACGCACATTTGTTTCTGGAACATTTGAAGCCATTTGGATAGGACATTTGGATGATATTACTGTCCAAAAATGGGGATGTTCTCACTCTTTGGACTTTTTCCTAACCCTTTTTTGGGTTTTTAGAACACAAAAATGATTTACCCTAGAAATGTCAAACTTGATTCAATGCTTGCTTGGTGAAGAGACATGCCTTTGGAGCCGGTTAGAGGGCTTAGGTGGGTAATTGTAAAGTTATTGTTAGCTTTTTCCACACTCGTGGCATAGAGTACATGGCCAGCTCTTGTTAATAAATACCTGTTGGGTACATGTGTGGTTTATAAAGTCTTAATTAGAAGCCCACGGAAGTCAATGAAAAGAGTTCTCTGGCTATGAATGGGCCTGGAGTCAGGTTGTAAATGTAAAACGACAGGGTGGAAGAGAATCTGTCATGGGAAAACTAGAGTGGGAGAATCATGTCTCCTGTAGCCCTTAGAGTCTTCACGGGCAGAAGGAGCACAGAGAGAATGAGAAGAAACCCGTTCACTGTGGACATCGTGTACTACGGGGGCCAAAGGAGAGAAAAGGGAAATGGAGTCTTAAGAAAGGGGAAATCTTAGGGTCACAGTGGAGTTAAATGAATTGTTTGAATTATAACATCTAACTTGGTGTTAGTTAAATGTGCCTGGGTTTCTGCACCAGGGTAAAAAAAAAAAAAAAATAAGAGAAGGAGGAAAAAAAGTAGATAATCTGTGCAAAGTCTTATCCTTGCCTGACTAATATATATAGGTGTTCAATAGCTTTTGAGCAACATATATATGTATTTCCCAGGCTGGATCTATCTCATGTGAGTGTGCATGTTGATGTGGGGACTGTCAGATAATTGCAACACCCAGCTGTGGAAGGAAATGAGCCGCAGCAGCAGGTCACCCTCCAACCCAGCTGCATGACTAGCACAGCCTCATCCTGCAATAGACCGCCGGAGCCCTATGGAGCCCCTGTCATCACCTGCCTGGGAACTATTCCCAGGGCCTCCTTCCTTCAGCTCTCCGAGGCCTTCCTGTGCATCTCATGGGTCCTGGCAGTACGGAGATTTTGGTAGGCAGCTGGGAGTGTCAGGAAGGTTGCACGCCCACTCCTAAAAGCACACATTTGCTCTGCTTCCAAGAACTAGGCAAATGTCTGCAGAATCAGGCTGTAGAAAAATCTCCACAGCAAAATAAAGATACCTCACATTGCCTCTGTCTTTGCGAAAGCAGGAACAGTTTTGCATGGAGCCTATGTTTAAAGTCTAGTTCTTTGTATATCTGCTGGAAAGTACACATCTCTACTCACTGCTTATCACTTACAAATGGTCTGCAACACCTCCCACTGCATTTGATTTCTTTATTTATTTACTTATCCTCTCTCCATTTTCTAATACCTCTTTTAAGGTGGCAAGACACAACAATTTGCCTGAGCAAGTTTTGTTTTGCTGTGGGTGTGTGAAGTCCAGCAGTAGCTGGTTGGTAGTTTGCCACTCAAAGTTGAGAGTTCAACAGCCACCTGTGTCACATTTCTCCCTTTTTTTGGATCGAAAGGGTGTTATAGGAAAGGTGTGTTTGCTTTTTCTTTTTTGGTAGCACTAAAAATGGAAGGGAGCATTGTCTGTGAGAAACTTGTTTCCTAGTGTAGTGAAGTAGCCAGCTGGCAGCCAGATGGCATCAAGCCACAGGAGGTCGAAGGCCATTGGACAACTGTGTGGGATTTGTTTCTCACTTCATGTGTTTAGTTTTAAAATCATTTATTTCTGGAGTAAGTCATAGATATGGAAAGGGTTTTACCTAAGGGACGGTTGTTTCCCCATCCAGTTGAAACCACAAACAGACAGAAAGCTGGTCACTGGCCAAAGTGAAAGGCCAAAGGCAAATTGTCCCATATTTATCCTTTACTGGGTCAAAACTCAAAAGCTGGACACTGATGTCAGTTCATAAATATTTCACTGCTCCAATCAACAAACGAGATAGAAAGACATTGCATGTCAAGAAACTTGTTGACTCTTTCAGAGCAGATAGCCAGCTGGCATGAGCACCGTTATTGCCCTGTCTCAGGGCTGAAAGGCCAGAGACAAATAGTGCCAGATTTGTTCCTGGTTGAGCTAAAATAACACAGGAATCATGTTTATGTTTTGATCTTGCTGTGGTGTTGCTTGTGATCCTCACTGGCCATGTGATCCGGACCGATTAGTAAGAGGAGACTGAACTATCCAGAGAGAAATTCTGCCTGAAGGTTTACAATTCCTATTTCATTCAAGCTTCCCATTCATCTCATATTTTATCCTCCTTTGTGTTTGCAAGTGCTTTGGGAGTCACCAAGAGGTGCTTTTAACATAGCATATGGGATCTGATCCCATACTCACAGCTCTGGAGAACTGTGGGTCAGGTTCTTTGGAAGTATGGACGGGCCAAAAGCCCACACTAAGATGTATGAAAACAAACCCTTGTGTGTTGTGTAGGTAAGGGTTGCATCCTGACCAGCAAAGTTTTCATTCTTACACAGGAGCAGTGGGCCAGCCTGCTTATTCTGAAATAGTCCATGAATGTCTGTGGCACCACCATTTACATATCTGGAAGGGTTAACACTTCAAACCTCTGCCCCTTGTTTGGGATGGGAGATAAACTGCCAAGAAAGAATCAGCTATATGCTTTCCATAGAACATGCCAATAGACAACCTTCTGGCTCCTGGTCCTCGGGATGGCTCACCGCCCAGCATCCCTAGTGATCCAGAAACACAATGTTTTCACAATACCTGAAACAGTACAGTTAAATTTAGACTCTGATCAGCCCAGCAGGCTGCATGCGGAAAAATAAAGGGTTACAAGAATGCCAGAGGGTCCCTTGTCACCAGTTCTGGCTTCTGGAAGGCAGAGCTCCTTCCAGAGAGCATGAATCCTCTGAGGAGATGGGTTGAGTAAGGCTGTGGGTTTTCAGTTACCCATGCAAAGAAACATGGCAAAACAGATTTCCTTGGCCCCACACATGCTTTACAGTCCTGTTCCAGGGCAGCTCAGACAGTAACAGAAGGAACTTCCAAAGGCTCTATAGTGGTCCAGCTTGGTGTAACCTAAGAAGTCATCGTCTTCAGCTCTCTGCCCCCAATTTGCTGCCCAGAGGTTTCCTCCCCAGCAGCAGTGGTGCCAACAGAACAGTTAAGAGTGTTTGGTTCCCCAGCAACTGCAGTTGACTGTCTGGTATATCAATTTAAGTCACAGTCAAGTTCAGCTTATGTTAATGAGCATGATGATCTGTGAACTCTGCTAGTGGAGGAGATGGCTGCTCTGCTGCTGCTGCTGGGGAAGGAGCAGCCACCGGCAGTGCTGGAGGCAGGCAGGTGGGAGATGGAAGGTCTAAGTTCACCCCAGCCTGACACAGTTCTCTCAAGCTTCATCAGGGTTCTGCTTGATTCTATTCTCTTGAGAACAAATGGAGAGGAAACAAAAAGAAAAGATATGTGGGAGTGAAGATTCTTGTTCTTGCTGGTCAGAAAGGTTGCGTGGAAGCACACCTGGGAATAAACTTCTTCACTGGAGAGCAAAGTGAAGGAGTGAGGAAGAGGATGTTAAGGAGAAAACTCATTCCCTTTTGTCACCTCTTGCTCTCTTGTCTGGTCTCAGCACAGGGTATATCATAAACCTTCGGTTTATTTTACCTTAAATTTCTGTCTCTCTCTTTTTTTTTTTTTTTTATCAGAAGCTTTGAAATGGTCAAAACACTATGTCTCCTCTCAATTCTCACATGTAAAATCCCTATCTGATCCAGTTTTGTAAGTATCTTTAGCTGGAAGTAAAGTAGTATCTCCAACTTTTAATAACTTAATGACCTGGAAAATGTGGCTCAATTAAACTCCAGGGCCAAGAAAGAACACATTTATTGAAAAAGACTGTTAATGAGTCTGCTCCATCTGTTATGTCAGATCAGTTTTGAAACTCAGACTTACAATAAATGCAAAGATTCCAAATACTGATGCATTAATGCAAACTACAGCCCTAAGCTTCCTCTCATGGGACAACTGGAGACAAGTCTTTGTCTAAATGAAGGACAAGGACAAGGACAACTACAGAGTGAGATAAAAGTGGAACTCAAACTCTTAAGTAGCTCAGTCCCTACAGATATGTAGGACAAATAAATTGATTGAATCACAGATTCATGTCCCTTCTTTAGAAAAATGTCTATGCTTCTTGAGCTTCTTTGTACTCCATTTTACATTTTTAACCAGAGGAAGATAGTAAGAGTTTCTTCCTGTGACAGGTACTATACATAACTCTGATAAATCAGCAAACATAAGGACTTCTTGAGAACAGGAAGCGGTACTACTGGAGGCTAAAATGTCTGGTAGAGATTCAAGTGTTACCACAGGATTTATATTTATGAGTTGCCACAAATTATTCTGAACGAAAACACTAGACACAATCCCCTCCCTGCTCCCTGAAACTCCATGAGCTTTGGGACTGCACTGAGACACAGACTTGGACTGCAGTCCGGGAATAAAAGTTGTGGTTTGGATCTATATCTGTACGTACTCAGGAGAAAGACTGAGCCTTGTGTATCTGTGAGTGAATGGTGGATGCATTTTACTTTTCTGTGTCTTCCTCACACCACACTCTCTGCTATCTCTCACTCTATCCCTTGGCATGAATGCACAACACGCTCTCATGTCACTTAAATCACCAAAAGCTGATATTACCTTTTTGGTCAAATGTATGCTAACTCATTTTTATAAATAGGAATATGAACTGCTGTTTTATAGACTAGAAACCACAGTTGCAGGCAAGAAATCTGTATGCTACCTGAACTTAGATTACTAATCAGTTAAAAATAGATTTTAGCTCCTTCTGCATTTACTTAATCTTTCTCTTTATTAACTAATATGTATTGATTGAATCTCATCAGCTTTTTCATGACCATTTTGAGCTGTGTGCTTGCCAAAAGTGTTAAACTACAGCCTTGCTCTCCAAATTGACATACAGCTGAGCTAAAAATGTCATGTGCTGGCTTTAAAACAAAGCAAAAATGAAAATTGAGTTTTGCTGCTGTGTTCATTTCAGATCTCAGGTTAACTTCTGTAAAGTGTATAGGGCAGATTCTTAGCACATTGAAAACTGCATAGGTCCACCGATTCCCATGAAGCTACATTGATTTACAGCAGCTGAGAATCTGGCCTAAAAAGCTTGGGGCTATATATCTATCTTATGTCATGTTAAAGTCCCTTGACCTCTTACTTGATTGCATTGCTCCAGTGTGTGATGCTAGTGTAGGTAAATTATACCTCTGCTGGCCACTAAGCTTGCTGTTCTAGCAACATTAGTAACCTCAAGGCTTCTAATTTTCTTACCAATGCTTACTAGACCCCCTGTGCAAGCCTCTGGGGCTGCTTTGACAATAATCCCAATATATTTTGTTTTGAATGAAAATAAACTTTATTGCAACTTGTGCTGAAGGCAGACCCACTAGCCTGGGCTGTAGAACGCCTAGTAGGCAGCTGTGTAATCATTAGCAATACTATAGGGAACAGCACTAGGATCAGTTCAGAAGGGTTCTTCATCCAGCTGGGACTATAATTTACAATGCCACCATCACTACAATAACAAGGTAGCAGAGGGAAAACACTCTGGAAGGGGTGGCAGTGAAATTCAGCCATCGCAAGGTGTGGTCTTTGGGGTAAAACCTTTAATTGGTAGAAGGTTCACTAACTGTTCTGGTAACCTCAGACTTTCACCTTTCATTAAATCTAGATCTATGATCAAAATGAGCTTGCAAAAACATCCACATATAAAGGGCTAGCAAACAATGTTCCATCTTTTCACGCAGAACGAGAGAGTCTCTGGTGTCCTGGGCCCCTTTCTCATCAGGTTCCTCTTGCCCTTCTGTCCCACCGTCGTATTCACTCCACCACACTGGGCTTGCAGCTCTCCTTCCTGCAGAACAAAAGAAGCAATAGGAGAAGTAACAACCTGTCAGGTTCTGTTTTTGGTTGGCATCCAGCTTACTCCACCTTTTCCTTTACCTTATTTTTAAACAGTGCATCTGATTTAGGTCTATGAAGTTTTATTGTAATCATAAAAGTCAACTCATACAGGTCACTACTGGTCACTTTTATCAAAAACTAAGTTATGGGCTCCTCAGAGCAGGATTTTCCCTTTCTGCAAACATGGTTTGTATCTGTTGTGAGTTCACTGCTACTCTAACCTTCACATCTATTTGGGGAGTTAATTAGCTGAAACAGAAATTTTCACTTTTGAAAGTTGTGAGCCCTTCACCCCTCTGTCTTCGTGAAAATCCCCTGAATGTGTTAATAGGGTATAGCATTTCAAGGATAAGAACTGTGGGGTCTGAATGAAGGTTTGCTACTTTTTATCAAGTGTTAAATCAGCATAATTTGCTATTCATGTTGCTCATCTTTTTTCTCTAAAAAAAAATCTCCTTAGGCTTTTTCTAGCAGTTTGTGATCCTCTCTGAACTCTCCTGTGACCTCTAGAGTGTTCATGACCCATAGTGTAAGGAATACTGCCAACATCTACACAAAGCAAAGGCAGAAGGAGCAGGAAGACACACAGATGCAGTCCAGGTTTCAAGACATGTAGAAAATGTCTTGCAAAAGTCAGCAAGCTTTACCACCCCCACATATTCTTACTTAGGTGAACAATCTTAGCTGTTTCTAAGTTGGTTTCATGGACTGACAGCGTATGCTGGTGAATAGCATTGGTGGGGACCTTGAGAACAATCTTTAGAGCATTACCACCTCTGGCAGCAGAAGGTAACATGTTCTGCTTCAGTGGTCCGCTTACCAAGAGAATAGGTCTGGTTAACAACACTACTGTCTTGCCAGATCCTTCCCTCGGTTTCAACAACCTGGCTCAGCAGGTGGTTACAAAAATTTCTGGAGAGGCCTCTGGCTTGCAGGAGATAAGGAGTATATGCTCTGATGCTAAAAATGTCAGGTAGAGTACCACTGGAATCTTTATTCAATAATTGAGAATCTCAATGAAAATAACATGCTCCTAGTTTTTGTCTAGTGCAAGAAGTGTGTCCCTTCAGAGTGGGAAAGGAGCCCACACTAAAAAGAAACCCATCACTTGACAACACATGGTTTCCAGAAGAACATTAGGCAAAGCTATATCTAAATCATTTATTCTAATTCAGTAAATCAAAGTTTGTTTTATCATCTGCTCCATCACTTGTTCATGCTGCTGCATTGAACTGGTTTGCTGATTTTCTTAGTCTGTTGAATGACCTCAGTTATGTCTCAGATCTTGTGCATTTGCCTGGTTTCTGAATTGGTCACATGAGTTTGGTGAGATTCACCTACCTTCTGAAGCACTGAGATGTCTAACTGACTGTCTGCCAGGGTAATGAGAACATGGGATGCACAATTACAAGTCTGTGTGCTGGTCTAGTTCTGCCACTGACTTGCGCTTTGACAAAGTCACTTGACCAATCCAGGTCTCAGTTTATCCAGATAAAAAAGGAAACTCAGTTTTTTTCTTATCAGATTAAAAACGAACAAACAAAGGAAGAAAAACCAAGCAAAAACCAAA
>NW_010116282.1:0-10362 GCF_000699245.1 Pterocles gutturalis
AGCCCCGCTCGCCCGCCCCGTGGCGTCCCGCTGCCCTCACAGCCGCCAGCAGCCCCCTCAGTGCCCGGCGGCCTGCAGTCGCCATGGGGTGGCCACCAGCCCCCCCACACGCTGTGTCACCACTGCCATCCTGTCCCTCGGGGGCCCTGGGCTGGCTTTCTCCTCTTTCTCCTCATCCCTCTTGAACTAGAATAACCCCAGATTAAAATTTTATTTTGGCCCCAGGACGGGGAATGGTGATTTTTCCTCTGGTAGCCAGCTTGTCCCGTCTGTGGTGGGGTCGCACCCCCAGCTCATCCCCAGCCCATCTGTACTGCACTCCAGCTAGCTCCCAGGGTTTTAAGACAGGAAAAAGTGTTAATTTTGCACAAAGTAACACCAGATCATTCATCTTAAGGAAATACTTGTGGCGTGAGGTAATCACGTATCGATGGACTCATCGTACGGATGTTGTTTCCCTCAGGATGGACGTGGAGCCTGGAGTTCTGAATCTGTAAGTTACCGTCTGAAGGTCCTTTAATTTCTAAACTGGAAATCAGACAAGCTCGAAGATCCTCATCACTGGCTTTTAGAGTGACAAATGGCACGGCCACAGCCCCCAGCAACCCCACCTGGCAGCAGCTGCCTGCAGGAATGGACAGAGGAGGAATATCAACATTTTCTGCAAAATTCTGCATGAAAACTGGAGGTTTGAAGAATATAAGGAGAGTGGGCACTCACCCCAGATACGTAAACGTAATTTTAAATGTGTTTATCCATGAGATTTTATGTTATGTTTTATATTTTATTTTATGTTAAGTTTTATTTTATTACCATTATCCTCTTTCTACAAATCAGCAGCTGGGAGCCCTGGGCAAGAAGCAGAGGTTGTCCCTGTCAGTTTCAGATGTTCTGCCCTCTTTGGCAGTGGATTAATGGCAAAAATTCCTGCAGATCTTTAAATTCTGTAGCAAACCACCAGAGCACACCAGTGAGGTTCTGGTACCAAAATGCCTTTTAAAACCTGAGAACTAAGTCACAGGCCCATTCCGGGCTTTCTCTGCTCTGACGAAGAGGCCAGAGCCAATTAACAGATGTAAGTTAACTCCATCTCCTCTCCACGTTGCCTTGACTTAGACACCGTCTTTAAGTTTTGAGGATTCTGGTCCAAGTCAGCCTCCTGTCCTCCTATCTCCTGAAAAATAGAACAAAAATACAAAATGAAATGTGTGGTCAGTGCATAGAAACAAATGCTGAGATCGTATTTTCATAGATATTTACAAACAAATTGGACAAATGCTAATTCATTTACTTAGGTACAGTTGGCATATGTCATTGGCTTATTTAACCTAACCAGTTAATTAAATACACACAAAAAATCACATGGGCATGCTTCAAAAGCTGAACACAACATTAATTATCTGCCTTTTGAAAGTACCCCTGATGTTTCCAATCTGCAGTGAGGTTTGTGCGAGACTCCGTTCAGCTGCAGCCATTCAGAACACGATTCAACAGTCTCGGGCAAGAATCCTGTATCCGGCTAAAAATGCTCGAGAAATTAGGTCTAGCGACAAAGTGTCCTTTGCAAATTACTGTGTCACTGAATTAAATATTTCTGGGGGACTGATCCCCCTACACTGTCCAATTCCCCAGGTGTAGTGAACCAGCCAGCACAGACATCCTCTGAACAGGTTGAATCCATGCATCGTACTGGAACACACGGCCTGAATTCTCCCCTCCTCCTTTGAACCCAGCTCGGGGTGACCATTTAGAAGTCCAAAAATAGCTTCTGAGCAGGACAGAGTTTAATTTTCACCTTTGATGGAAGAACCCACTGCTGCAGAGACCTTTTATCAGCAGATTCTGGGCACGGCAGAATTACACTGTGGAACACACCGCCATCATCAGGAAGGATGGCAGCGGGTGTGTAAAATATCTCATACAGCAGCTTTCCTCTTGATCAAACAGAAATCTCATCCTGGCTGTCACGTACCGTACCCCAGCCACTGCAGCGTCCTTGTCTGGGGCCTTGACCGATGCAGTCATGCCCTGGTTATATCCAGCCACTTTCATTTCATCATTTCCTCATCCAGAATTGCTCTTCCCCACGTAGCCCTTCACTGGCTCTTACCATGTTTGAAATGAGATCCCTCTCGCCTTTTTCAAAAGCTTTCACATCCTCCCCTACTCATTGTCTAACGATCAGCTGTATTCCCAAATCCACTCAACTTGTAATGCCAGCCTCCACTGGCCACTTGGTTGATTTTCCAGCCAGCATATTTCTGTGCCTTAAAACGTTACCTTTGTCTGCTACAGCTATCCGTTGTCTCTTTTGTGCTTAGATAGCCACTGCTCCTTGCACACGTCTTTCCGAGGCCATGGGGCAATTCTGCTCTACAGCTAAGAGATTTGAATTTTACAACGTGAGTAGCAAACACTTAAAATTTGAGACTGTGCGTTAGACAGCCAGCCCTTAGCTCGTGTTTCTTACAGCACTGACTTGCCGTATCCAGCATATTCCTCTCCGGATTTCCCAAAGGCTGGATGCTGCTGAGACAAGACTTCAGGAATTTTCTCTTGCACTTCTAGTTCCAGAGCAGGTCCATGAAGTTCACGTGATCTTCCTTTCGTCCTAATCAGCTCCTGCGATTGAGCAAATCTGCATTTTTAAAACACTAGGAGAGACACGATTAGGCATCAAAATTCCTTTCAGAAGACACTTTCTGCTCACAAAAGTATGGCTCCCACAGCCGTTGTCTGCCACATTCCCCACGCTGTTGCTTTTAAAGTATATAATCGAGGATAAGTTTGCATACTGCCTTGTTTACATCCCCCCACCTTGGCACCTACTGATACACGGGAGACGAAGCAAAGCTGGGGTTGAACATGCTCCTTCAGCCTTATGTCTGAGTTGGGAACGTATCTCCAGGAAGAGAAGCCACTGTAAAACTCAAGTAGCCTGAAAACTCTGGAGCCTGAAAGCTCATCTTGCAAAGTAAAAATAAACATAACCAGGCACGAGTTACCATACCATCAAACTAGATGATCTTTAAGGTCCTTTTCAACCCAGGCATGGATTTTGTTGTTATTAGTGCTACTACATCTATGGTACCGCAGTTTCCCTCTTCAGAGGAGTATATAAAGCACATAAAGCCAAGGCACATAAATCTGGGTTTAGAAGTTAGTAACTGTTACGTGGAGTTAAAGTAAAAAACCAAACCAAAACAAGCAAAAAACCCAAAGAAGCCTCCTGGTCAGCAAGCAAAGAGGGAACCTGCTGCCCAGGAGGTCTCGGTGCATCACCCAGGCAGGAGAGCTCTCTGTGCTCCCCAGGGAGCATCCACAGCCCCACGGAGGAACTCCTGCTCCGCTGCCTGCGCACAGGTGTCAGGTCACAGCTGACACCAAGCTGTCGGTAGCAAAACGCGTCTGCTTTTCCAGGGCTTCTACCAAGGCTTGAATAAAACCACCCGAGCCTTTCCTGGGAAGCCTGGGGAAAAGAATTTTCTCCACAGGCTTTCTGAACAGTGAACAGTTCCCTCTCACTCTTCCCACTCAGAAGAGATTAACACAAGGATTTATAGGGGAAAAACAAAACCAAGAGGGCTAGAAGAAACAGTGCATTGATTGGAACCTGATAGATTCTGTCCCCCCGGGGATCTTAGGGGTGGGGGGGAATGATATTTACCATCTCCTTATGGCTCCAGTCAGCAGGCCAACATGTTCTAGCATTCACCATTCCTCTTCTCTTTTGTCCCCATTAACAATTTCCTGTAAGGGTGTGGTGAAACCCACCATTTTTATCTCTTGAAACAAAATCTACTTAGGGCACGCTTTATCCAACTGGGTCAAAGATTGACATGAGGTGGACGCCGGGAGCCCCAGCTGCAGCTAGATCATCAGTTTCAGCCAGCTGAAAACTGCCTTTGCTTTAGTCTAATGCTTCAAAACATGCTTAGAAACCCCAAATCTGCCAGTCTAACAAATGTTATTCCAAATAATTTTGTTTCCCTTTCTCACCCAAAGAGCAGTACCTGTCATGGTTTAACCCCAGACAGCAATAAGCCCCATGCAGCCGCTCACTCACTCATCTGCAGTGGGATGGAGGAGAGAATCAAAAGGATGAAAATAAGTAAACCCGTGGGTTGAGATAAAGACAGTTTAACAGGTAAAGCAAGAGCCACGCACAAGCAAAGCAAAACAAGGAATTCTTTCACCCCTTCCCATGGCATTCCCAGCTTCCCAGACATCCTGCCAACAAGAGTCAAGAAGACAATACACCACCCTGTTGTGAAGTGTCAATGTTATATTTCTCATTTTCATTCATTGATTTGCACAAAGATTTGGGTTCCTGGTTTTTGTATCACTTTCAGAACTTAAAATAATTATTGTAAAGCTGTAGCCCCGTAGCCCTCCCCCAGCAGAAGGCCATCTGCTCGTTGCGTTAGCTCAGCAAGCTGACATTTGCATCTTCTTTTTCCTGGCTGGAGCTATCAACCTGCAACCAGCTCACTGCCTGCCTTGAGTCTGAGTTTAGAAATAGGATTTAAACAGACTTCCCAATTTAATTCTTGATTCATAAATATGAATTATTGAAGCTTAAAGCAAAATGATCGGAGTAACCTTGCTCCTGCTTTTTACAAAATGGGACAGTACTGGGCTGATATATAATGTCAGTCCTTCCTTTTACTGTCAGGGGTGGACCAATCCCCTTACGATGAACTCTGCTTCACTTCTCCCTGTACAGCTTCAAGAGATAAAATTAGATCTGAGGAGAATGACCCCTGAGAGCAGCTGGCCGACCAAGCCACTTGCTCCGAACCATCTCTAATAGGCTGTGATTTGTTCTTCACCCGTTATTCTTTCTGTCGCACTGAGACCTAGATAAATGCTGAATTGGTTTTGAAACAAATGTAGGGACTTCTCTGCATAGGGCTCCCCGGGTGCAGGGAGAAGAATACTGGGCGATAGTAATAGAATAATGGAATGGTTTGGGTTCACAGGGACCTTAAAGCCCATCGAGTTCTACCCCCCTGCCATGGGCAGGGACACCTCCCACTAGCCCAGGTTGCTCAAAATCTCCACAAGTTCCATTCTATTTATTATAATTGTCTAAATATAATTTAGCAACCACATGTTCCTCCGGACAATCACAGCTGTCTTTGCTGAGGGCCAGTCTAGACCAAGATATGCGCCAGAGTGACTTTCAGTGCGCTTCCACAAGCCGAATCATCGGTGAAATGTGCGTTAATGCTGGGTGTGAGATCACTGCCAACAGCTCAGCACTGGTGATCTCACCTGTAACACAAGATGCACCAGTGTCCTTGAAATCAGGGAGCAATGCGAGCAGGTCTGGCAGTTCGCTCATGCACATGAGATTGTCATACGCGATAACGAACAATCTGATCCCTTTGTTCTATTTCCACCAAAAGGATACAAGCTTCATTTCCCTTTCCTTGGGAAGTGATGCACGAAGCCCCAGGTGCGACTTTCTGCAGTCTGCAGCCTGGAACACGGCAGCAGATGGGTCGATTTGTGCAGCTGGATTGACGGGACCTGTCTTCTGCAGCTGGAGTTTTCCTGTCTGCCTTCGCTGAGCACAGAAAGAGGAAGGGCAGCCTCCAGAGCCTGGCTCCACGGGGCTCCCCAGGGGGTTGTTTCTCCCTTTGTAGGGGAAGTCGATGTACTGCTTTTCTCTTCTGTTCCAAACTTAGCTGAAGGATAAGGCAGGGAGCAATGTGAGTCATCAGTTTGGTCTCTGCTGGTGCAAGGAACCGGCTGCTCTGCTCTGCTCATCTCATCTCGTCTCGCCTTGTCTAGTCTCATCTCATCAGTCTCAGTTCATCTACATCTTCTGACAGCTCACAGCGGGGTGACACATGCTTTTTTTAAGCAGAAAACATTCCAGTAGACGTCTAACCAAAGGGGCTGGATTTATTTCCTGGTGAACATCCACCCCAGTGGCCTCCAATCAATTTATTCTACTAACATTTTTACTTATTGCTGGGGCTGAAGTACTCCGAGATCTTCACCAGCCTCCTGTAATACCTTTGGTGGCTGTACCTGCCCACCCCCAGGAGAAGCATTTCTCTCTTTTTTCCATGCTTACAAATTTGATATTCCTTCAATGGTTTCCCCTCATTACCCACAAATTCCTCAGTGGTGTTTGAGCTCAGTCTCATCTCCTCAGCGGAGCTCTCACACCAGCCTTCAGCTACCCACCATCTTCATCTTCCAGTAAATACAGACCTTCTGGCGGCTGTCACCGGTGGCAAGCTGAAGAGGATCAAACCTGTAAGATTGACTCTTCTCTTGCTGTCATTTGGGACAATATCGCTGATAAAATTCAACTGAGTTTTCACCCAGGGTTTAGTCAGAATCTCACCTTGTTGGAATATCGATGATGGATTTCCCCCTCAGCAGTGTACACCCAGGTCTGATGGTTCCCCATACGTGGTGCAGGTGTCTCTGTAGGGTGGCAATCTCAAACTGTCCATGTGTTAACTGGACCTCATGCCATCTGTGAGGTCTCCAGATCTGCTGCTGTTCTTGGAAGAATGGTCCTAATACTTTGCTACGAAAAACTCTGATGTTCTCTTCCAGCAATATATCCTCCTGCTGGCACAGAAGTTGGGACCGAGGGGACAAAGGAGAAGTCCGTTCTTCCAGAGTCTAAATCTGGGGGAGTTCCTTGTGAAGGTCTCAAACCACCATTGTCCGGTGGACAGATCACTTGGAACATCTGGAACCCACTGCTGCAGTTCAGGATGGAGCACACTTGGTCATGGAGAGGTCCAGGTCACTCCACCATCAATTTGCAAAACTACAAATGTTAGCGAGACAGCGAGGCGCAGAACAGTGTGTGCCGAATAGTATCAGTGACACGGCTCCCTTGCTAAAAGCCATTAAAGACTGAGCTGACATCCTGCAGGAAAAAACTGACTACAGGAAAATGTAGGGAAAAAAAAGCCCTTGGGGAGAAAAAGAATGACGTTCTTGGGTCTTTGCACAGCTACAATGCAGGGAATAGTCCACAGGGTGTCATCAGAGCATCAAGGAACGGCCAAAAAAAAAAAAAAACCAAACCCAAACCCAACAAACCTTTATGGAATAAAGGCTTCCTGCACGGCTTTGGTCTTTGGAAGTCCATGGAATGTATTTAGAGTGGCTGTAGTACCTTCATGCTGAAATACTTTAAAATCTACTCAGTAGTAAAACCATTTGGCTCTTTTGCAACTTTTTATAAAAAGTAAATCTCAAAGGACTTCACAAAGAGGATGATAAACTCTAGCACTGCTTTAGCAATAGGAAAATCGGGATTCAGAGCAGCTTGCTCATCACGGCTCAGGAAGGAGCGATGAGCTCTCCTGGGATCCCAGAGTCCTGACGGTCTGTGTCCCCTCTGGACGTGCTCCTGGGGCAGGCATGAGAGCTGCAGAACCTCTGCCACCACCATCGAGAGCGGCAGGGTAGGGCTGATGGAGAAGCAGGGCTCAGTGTCAGAAAATCACACTGGTTTTCTTGAATAACACCAAGCTATGAGAAACTGGTAAACCTTGCTTTGAGCTACCTGTGCGTATCCTAACCACACCTCCTGATGTTTTGCAGGTTTCAGAGACAAGTCGCTGTCTGGGTGGCTCATTCTTCGCACACAAGAGGAGAGCAAGAAGAGGAACCAGGAGCTGTATAAATTTCCCTGAGTGCATCTGTCGGTCCTTGGCATGGGAGATTGAGGGATGGCAATGTCATTCCCCACATCCTCCCCAGCACAGACATCATTCTGATGACACTGGCTCTCACACCCAGACACAGAGTCCCAAAAATCACATCACTGACCCCATGAATGTCATTGTTCTAAGAGTAAAGCTGGTCTGGAGACCAACATGATGAGAAACTGCAGCTGGCCAGGTATGGCCATCACTGGCCGTGGAGCAACCCAGCGCATTTCTTACTCCCCTCCAAACCCCTCACCCCTGTCTTACACCGCAGGGAGCAGCGATGGCTCTGCAATGTTACCCCTGGGCCCCATAAAACCATCTTCTACCAGTCTGACAGCAGAGGTGGATGCTCTTCGGGGAGATGTGATTACCTGCAGGCTGTGGACCTTGCCTTGGGAGCCACCTGCCTTCATTCCACCACACTCACCCTCTGGTAGAGACACAGAGGCTTCCTGCTGGTTCCTTTGCAGCTCCTTCAACCTTCGTCTTCAAAGGGATTTCCATCCCCACCGGGGGTTATGTCAGGATTTATTTAAGTTACAAGCAGCTACTCTGCTTCTGTGGGTCCCGGAGCTTCACCACACCAAGCTGGCCACCCCGGTGTACACGGCACATCGTGTCTTTGCCAGTTCTGCTTCTGCCTCTCTTGGTCCTTCAGTTTGCAGCTGGCTTGTGGCTCCGAGCCCCCTCACATTTGTACTTTCCTACGTTGTACCTGGACACAGCGGTCACCAAGAGGTGGCAGGCCTCTGTGGGCATTTTTCTTCGAAGGTGGGGTGTAGATGCTTCACCTTTTTAAAATTTTAACTTATGTCATCATTGAAAATGTAAATGTTGGCATATAGCACCATATGAATCTTAGGGATAGATTTTAGATTTATGACAGAAGAAGTCCTATGAGGCATAGTAAGAACGAAACCAAAATTGTTAAAGTGAATTTACCCTACATTTTATAATTTCAGTTAAAAATTATAATGTTTTGAACTGTCAGGAAATGGGCTCTCTAAAATCATGTTTCTCTAACCTGGTTCAATATTCTCATAAAGCCTGCGGGGTTCTGTAGGACTCTAAGGGATGGCTGTTCCAGCAGGGAGATCCTGGACCTGAGAAAAGATTCCCCTCGCTGCTAAAGCCACCAAATGTCTTCATCAAAGACATTGCAGCAGAAGACAAACCGACCCCAAGGAACACGCAAACAAACCACAAACCAAACCCGAACTAAGCCGGAAAGCACAGACCCTCCTGGGTATTTCCTTCATTGCGAATGTTGGGAACTTGGGTCACCCAGAGTCACGAAATGCAGGAGCTGAGGGCATCCGAGAGCTGCGCAGAGCTTGGAATGCTGCTCGTGCCCTCCTGCCACTGGGGACAGGAGAGAGAAAAAAAGATGGAGGAGATGTTGGTGGTCATTAACCCAAACCAGCAGCTGCTCTCCTGGCTGGCGCTCTGCCCCAGTGCAGGGAAAATCCAGCAGCCTCTAGGCTGCAACATCATTAACCAAAGCCTGCAGAATTCACAAGGGAAGAGTGTTGTTGGAGACGCAGCATTTTTACCTGCCTGGAGTCACCTTCTTGTCCCGTGGGACATACCGGGTACATTGCCAAAGCTGACATTGCGGAATGGTTTTGGCAGTTATACTTGTCGTGGAAAAATCCTTTGCACTTCTCTGCACCTTTCTGAGCTCCTTTGGAACAACCAGAGCTCCTGACCGCATGGCCATGCTCGTAATTCGCCATTTTTCCCCATTTTGCTCTCTGCGGTACCTTGGGATGTTGATCTCTGATCTGCTCGCCGGCTGCCTCGGGTGGCAGCGGAGGGATGAATTGAACATGGCAAAACCTGACTTTGCCCGTCCTGATCTCACCCTCTCTGTTTCTTCCAGCTCTGCCCAGGGTTTGGCTCCCCCCTGGCACCCAGGCTGCAGCCGTGCAGTGATTTCAAACCCCACAATCACTGAGCAGAGGATGGGAAGGGATGGTCAGGGGTTATCCCGTCATCGTTTCCCTCCAGCGTGATCCACTGCCTCATGGATGGTTCCTGACGGCTGTCACTCGAATCTGCTCTTACAAACCTCCAGTGGAAGCAGCTCGGTGTCACACACGTGTAAACTGTTCTAGTGCTGGGTTATCCTTGGTGGCTTTTCCTAAATTCTAACCTAAATCTCTCTTGCTGTGTTTTAAGACCAGAAATTCTTGTCCCGACACCTTCTGCCAGCTGAAGCAGGACAACTTCTTCCTTGCAGCCGCCTTCCCTGTATTTGAAGACCATGACTACCTCTCTCCATCATCTTCAAGCCTTCGGTGGAGCCCACCCTGTTTCTTTCATCATTAACTCAAACCTCGCATCAGAGAGCACGGCAAAGAGCTTCAGGAAAATCTCTCCCTCTATCACAGGCTGTGCCTCCTCCATACCTGCAAGTTCTCTTTTAGCAGAAAAGGAGGCTCGATGGGATTTGCTTTGGACCCAACCCCGCTGGCTGTTCCTTCTCACCTCGTTCTCCTGTCGATACTGGGATGGATTTTGTTGACCCGTTCCATGTCGTTCCAGGAGCTAAAGTTGGGCTGAGTATATAATTCTCTGAGTCCCTCTTTCCCCCATTTCAAAGCTATTCCTTACCTTTGTCCGGTTCCTGCTGGGACACTTTGCCTGCTCTTTGAGTTCTCAA
>NW_010116282.1:10393-14617 GCF_000699245.1 Pterocles gutturalis
TGCAGCTCCCAGGTTGCTCTTCCACCCTCCCTATGTGCATGGGTGTGAATTAACTCAGACCTGCCCGCTTCAGAAACACCCAGCATGCAGACAAAATCTTTAACTTTCTATTTCCTTATTTCAGCCCGAGTCCTCAGCCCTTTTTCGCTGACATTCATTGTTAGCCATCTGATGGCAGCTGACCTTTTAAATGAAGACCAAAGCAAAAAAAAAAAAAAAAAAAAAAAAAGATTTCAGGTTTAGTTTTATCCCTCATCTCATTCCCTGGTGCATAGTGAAGAATCCTTCTCTCATTTTTCTCTTCCTACTTATGTACCTCGGGATTGCCTCCCTGCTCCTGGCCAGCCCTGCCACCGGCTCCAGCCTCCCCCTTTGCCAACGTCCTAACGCAGCCTGCGGGATCGCTGCATCGATGCTGAACAGGTCCCTGGCACCAGTGTCACTGAGCTGCCAGGAACTAGGTGAGCACGGACAATCAAATCCCCCAAAACCAACTTAACAATTTTACAGAAGCCTCTCCGCGTTCTTGAAGCTCATACAATGACTTTTATAAATATATATATAGCTCTTACCCAGCAAAACCAGCTTTCGCTGCTTAGACCTTGTCCTAGCGAAGCTTCCTGCAAATTAAGGTTGTTTTAGTAAAAATACTCCATTTTATACAAAACAGGAGAAATACACGGAGAAACCTGGGCGGGCAGGGCTGCGCAGCAGAAGCCCAAATCCCAAATATTTGTTTCTAAACCCACCCAGCCCAGGAGGTACCCCCAAGCAGGGTACGGGATGCGGAGCCACATGTAGATCGCTGGAAGGAGGCTGCGGACGCCCGGCGCAATGATGTTCATTCCTTTATTGGTGCCATGGCCGGTTTCTGGAGGGTGCTGGCACCTTCCCATCGTTGCCGGCGCTGGGTCAGAGCTACGTTACAGCGAATTGACGAGGTGTCCATCCAAAGCCAGGGGAGCGGGAGATGAATGACCTCTCTCCGTACGGTATGTATAATATATATATATTTATAATAGGTCCTGTATATTCATATGTATAGTGACAAGGATGAGCCACCGTACAGTAAACTTTTGATTTCTAAATAGATCACCAGAGCAACAGGCACAAAAATTTGGTCCTAATCAAGGCCCTCACCTTGTCAAGCAATCCCAAACAGACCCAACCCGCCTTCCCCGGCAAAAAAAAAAAATATGTCCTAACCCAAAATAACTGAACAATTAAACAACAACTTAAAAAAAAAGCCCCAGCCCAGCCCCGTCCCCCCCGTTGCGGATTTTCCCCCTGTACAGTCACGCACATCGATGGTGAGTAGATCCCTGGGCTACACGCGCGCACACGCACCGACACACGCTCACATGTAAATACACACGCACCGACATACACGGACCAACGGACATCGTTACAAATATACATCGGGGGTCGCTGCAGAGAGGCTGCCGAGCCGCCCGAGGCAGAGAGAAGACCCCGCCGCCAGCTTGCCCGCTCTCAGCATCTCACAACCTTCCGCGGGGTTTGTGCAAAGGAGGTGGGGAGGTCGGTGGCAGCGGGGGAGAGACACGGAGCAAGCGCCCGGGACATGGCCAGACCCACACACGTGATGGATGTGCTACAAGCAGCACTTGGATGTTTGAAGCGACTCAGCCTGTCCCCTGTGCCGGGTGCTCGCGTGCCCATCCTGGGTGGAAGGACTTCCACGGGAACCCATGGTGACCACAGTCCCATCATGACCATGCTCCTGCTGGACTTGGACTTGGCCATGACCAGGATGAGGACCAACATGTGCCATGGGAGACCGGTGCAGAGCACATCCACCCTTCACCGCGATGCTCCATGGCCTGGGGCAAGCCCAGGGGAAGGAGAAGAGACCATCAGCTCTGGAGCTGTGTCTGCCAACCCCTGTTGACAGAACGGAGGTGAAAGAGACTCTGTCACCGGGTCACCACCTCGGGGCTCCACCAGCTGCTGGTCCAGTGGACGATGAACTTGGGGCAATTGGAAAACAAGGGAGGGAGGAAAATCTGTTCCTGCAGTGAGCTTCTCGCCTTTCTGGGGTCTGTGCTTCCCGACCCTGGCTCCCAGACACTATCCTGAAAACAAAGAACCGAGCATCTCACCCACCATGTTTCATGGGGCCACAGCCAGCCCCAGGGGCTGCACACGGACAATGAGGCTTTGAGCAACCTGGGCTGGTGGGAGGTGTTCCTGCCCACGGCAGGGGGGTGGAAGCAGACGATCTTGAAGGTCCCTTCCAACCCAAACCGTTCTGTGATTCTATGATAACCCCAGGCTGCTGGTGGTACCAGTGGACAGAAGGAACTCAACCCAAGCCATGGATGGACCCGTCTCTCACTCCTAAATGCCCTTCCTCCTGCACCGACAGCTTCCAAACCAGCCCACAAGCCAGCTGCTGGGGTGGGGGAGACGGGGAAAAATATTTTGGAGAGGCAGGAGGTGTTACGGGACACAGGGGATGAAGGGAAGATGGTGGCAGAGGGCAATGATCAAGCACACGGAAAGAAATTCTTTACTGGGAGACACTGGGACAGGTTGCCCAGAGAAGCTGTGGATGCCCCATCCCTGGAGGGGTTCAAGGCCAGGCTGGATGAGGCTTTGGGCAACCTGGGCGAGTGGGAGGTGTGCCTGCCCATGGCAGGGGGTTGGAACTAGATCATCTTTAAGGTCCCTTCCCACCCAAACCATTCTGAGATTCTGAGTGTCAGCAGATGGGTGGGAAGGTCTGCGGATGCCCCAACCTGGCCAGGTGGAGCATGTTGGTGGGACCCTCCTGTTGGGTGGGACTTGTGCTGCTCTGATGTGGATGTAACCGATGCTTCTGCTCCGTATCTGTGCCCTGTTCCCTCTCCCTCCCTCACCCTGCATCCTGCATGCAGGTGTCATCACGATGATGGTGACCAGTCTTCCATCCCTCTGGAGACCCCAATCCTCCCACGTCAACCTGGGGGTTTCTGCCTCATTCATTGGGATCTTCACAAACAAACGGATCTCCCCCACCTCTGCGCATCTGGAAGCCATCCCAGGGAAACCACATTTGGAATTGCTGGAAGCTGAATCCCTCAGGAACACCAAGCGATGTCCTGGCAGCCCCATGTGCTGCAGCCTGGGACAGGTTTCAGATGGCCAGAGTGCCCTCACGGCTTGCCCCATCCATTACCCATTGTACATCCATCCTTCCATGACCCATCCAATCACCCGGGAGGTTCTCCCAACGCCGAGGTGACCTCCGTGAGGTATTACCCAGCCCAGAGGAGAGCGATGCTGACATCGCTCCTCCGGCCATCACCACCCTGCCCTGCAGTTCTTCGCTGCCTTGAGTCGCCAGGATGGGGGCCACCGTCACCTCTGGTCTCCCTTAGGCAGCATTGACCCCAGACTACATGTGTCCTTGGAAGGGGTGGGTGGAAAGGGATGGAGATGTCCATCTCCTGTTCTTGTAAGGACTTAAACACCCATTTACGGACAGGAACAAGCTGGACATCAGGACAGGGCAGGACCAGCCATCTCCAGGGGCTGGCACAGGGGAGCAAAGTCCCAGCGCCACCAGGACTGACTTTGTTGATGTATCTCTAAAGCTGGCGTTCCTGCAGGGACAGCTGTGCCCAGAAGTCACTGAGATGTCACTGCTGGCACCAGCATTGATGCAGGCTGCAGAGTACCTCTGGCCTCTGATGAGCCCAGCGCAAGGTGCCACCATGAAGTCCCCAAATCCTTGTCGAAATCGCCAAATTCCCTGGGAACGCACCACTGGAGTCCAGGGCTGTGTCACCTCCTGCCAAAGCCACCGGAGAGGGGCACGTGCCCTTTCCTGCCTGCTCTGCGGAGCACGATGGTGAGCAGTACGCTGGCGGTGTCCACCCTGGTGATGTCCCCATACCCCGGGCGATGTCCCCATGCCCTGGCAGTGGCATGGGGAGGGGTGGGAGCTCAGTGTCCCCAAAGAGAGGTCACCATCCTCGGATGTCCTCCAGTCCGAACGTGCCTCCTGACTCTGCACATCAACCGCTCCATAAATAAATACATTAAATAAATAAAGTGACAGATCCAGATTGGGGAGTGGGGGGCAGAAGGAAGGAAGGGGGCAGCTCCCCCCGGCCCCGGGGGCTGTTCGTGAGCGTCTCACACCAACACACGCGCACACAAGGTAGCTGAAGACAAAGACGAACTGGGACCGGTGGAGATGCTGCCGGCGGGGGCCCCTTC
>NW_010116283.1:0-2263 GCF_000699245.1 Pterocles gutturalis
GGTGGCAGAACCGAGCCCTGATGTGGGAATTTTGGCTGGGTTATAACACCCAGACACTGCTTTGCCCTCTGGAGCATCTTCCACCCGCCAGCCGCCAGCCATTTGCATGGAGCCGTGCGCAACGTGGTGTTTTAGAGAGGGGGAAACTGAGGCACGGAGCAGTGATGGCAGCTTTACTCAGCTGCTGAGTCCTGGTGCTGACTCTGAGCCTGGGGAAAAGTGGCTCAGGCTGGGCTTTTTCAGCGTCCCTGGGAAGTGCTGAGCATTGCCTGTAGTGCACGCCCATCACATCCCCACTGCACCCCATTGCAACCCCACTGCACCCCATTGCAACCCTACTGCATTCAGCGTTGTACCCCATTGCATCCAGCATTGCACCCTGCATTGCACCCCATTGCAACCCCACATTGCACCCCATCGCACCCCACATTGCACCCCATTGTATCCAGCATTGCACCCCATTGCATGCAGCATTGCACACCATCGCACCCCACACTCCTCCGTCGAAAGCTCCAGGGTGTTACCCGCTGGTGTTTGCCTTCCCCAGCCACTGCTGCTGGGGGGACCGAGGGCTGCACCCCGCTTCGGCAGGGATGACCACGCAGGAGGGCCGGAATGATGCTCCCAGAGCCGGGTGCATGCAGGGATCGCCCGCGCTGCTCCTCGGGGGGAGGATGCAGACTGCAGAGCCACACAGCCCGTCCGTATTTACACCTGACATTCAGTTCCATCCATTTCAATATTTTATGAGCATAACAATAAAAAAAGGGCTTGGTGCTCGTTGAGACACCGACGTAACCGGGCGTTGCCAGTGCTGGCGAGCTGCCCCGCGCGTCCCAGGGCGCTGCTGGGTGCTGCCCATGGGGAGGTTATTGCCCCAATGGTGCACGAACCCACCTGGCCCTATGCCGCGAGGCTCTGCCACCTCCAGCTGCAGACCCAGGTCCCCCCATCCCGGCTCTGGAGTCCCTGCTGGGGTGGCTGTCACTGGCTTCTCCCCCCTGGTCCCCTGCCAAGCTCTGGGCATCGTGGCCATAGCCCAGGGCCAGTGTGTGCCCCCGTGGACGGGGGTCCCAGGGGACGGAGGGGGCGCAGGGTCAGCACCCACCCTGCAAGGGGTCCTGGCATGTCACCTGTCTCTGTCACCCAGACACTGTGGCCTGCGTGGACCCCGAGGAGTGCGCCCGTGTGTGCGAGGCCGCCGTGGGCTGCTCCAACGTCGCCTACCCCGCGCTGGTGGTCCGGCTGATGCCCAGTGGTAGGTGGGTTGGTGGGAGGGGGGGTGCCTCCATCTCTGCTGGGGTTTGCTGCACTCTGGGGACACCCACACAGCCCATCGCTGCTCAGCGCTTGGAGGGTCCCTGGGGCCAGTCTGGGGGGACTTGTACATGGGATGACCCAGATGGACCCTTCCCAGGTGACCCAGCAGTGACGTCAGGGGATGCGCAGGGTCTCAGCATCCCGGGGTGCAGTCAGGTGTCCCCAAACCCCCAAATCCCTGCCCCAGGGGAGATGCTGGCGTGTGCCTGGGGAAGGGGAGGCATTGCCCTTGGGTGAAACATTGGGGCTGTCCCATCCTCTCCCATCCCATCGCACCTTGTCCCATTCCAGCATCTCATCCCATTCCACCCCATCCCATCCCATCCCATCCCATCCCATCCCCGTTGGCTCAGCTGCTCCCTGACGGTCCCTCTCTCCCCCAGGGCTGCGGGGTCTGATGATCGCGGTGATGATGGCCGCTCTCATGTCGTCCCTGACCTCCATATTCAACAGCAGCAGCACGCTCTTCACCATGGACATCTGGAGGAAGCTGCGGCCGGTGGCCGGGGAGCGAGAGGTGCTCTTGGTGGGCAGGTAGGAACCACGGGTTTTGGGGACACCGTGGGTTTTGGGGAGACTGGCTGGGCTGGTCCAGCCCTCTGTGATCTTTTGGTGCCTGCAAAGCCCAGCTCATGAAAGGAAAACAATCTCTTTGGATTATTTTATGTATGAAAGCGCTGGAAAGGCGGAGAGGAAGCATTCGGGGTGTTTGGAGGGGCAGGGCTGTGCCCGGGCGAAGCCTCTCCCTTCCCCGGGGGACTCCGACGGCTGCTCCCCGCCGAGGTGACGAGCAAAGTGCACGGGGGACATTTGCGGGGTGGCAGAAAGGACAGCGCTGCCCGTGCATGCCCTGGCTGCTCCCGGGGCCAGCGGTGAGCTCGGGAACCCGCCCGCGGTGCCGCGCTCGGGGCAGCAGAGTCAGCACTGGGGAATGTCCCGGCGC
>NW_010116284.1:0-10569 GCF_000699245.1 Pterocles gutturalis
CACAGCCCAACGCAGGAGGGGGATTCGGTGAAACGTTTATGTTTTGTTACCACTAAATTTAACAAAGAGAAGATGGGTGCACTGTAAGGAAACGGAAGAAAACATAACGGAACTTCAGGTAAGAGTGCAAGTCTTGGAAACTTGTTTCCTCAGGGAAAAAGAATGGTCCATGAGGGAGGAGCCGTCCCATTCCATTTGTTGCGTAAGTGGGAAAGAAAATAGAGCATCCGCTGGCTTCGCTGTTACAGTCACCACAAAAGGCTGTATACATTTGTGCAAAAGCTTGCAGGAAGCAAGCACTAAAGTTGACCAGACTTTAAAGAGGGATCAGTGCTGTGTTGAAAAAAGGAGCAGTTGCTTTTTCAGTGTGAAATGAAAAACAGCCAGTGGAAGAAGGGATATGACTGGAAGTCTACAAAGAAAAAAAATTACTGACAGGCGCATACAAGGTGTATATCAGTCATTTTGCCTATTTGTCCTTGATCACCTTCCATATTTTGAAAATAGTTCTGTGTGAATAAAATGTTATTTTGAAAATCCACTGGAAAAACTGAAGTAATGCAACTCCTGTAAACTCTTCCTTTGGCTTTACTGCTGGACTGCTAAGAGCAGGACATACAGACAACCACAAGCAAATGAGAAGTATATAATGCTCACTGCCCTCAGCTACTTAATATGCAAAGCCCTTTAATGAGGAACATAAAAGAAAAACTCTTAAGTATAAGCTTCTTGTAAATGATAAATGCTTCCAATTGCATAGTGAACAGTGAAGCAAACCAGTGAGTACTTAAAACATATTATTCACCTCAGTAGCCACAGTCAGCCCACAAAGTATGGAAGAAGGTCCTTATCCGCTGAGACACCAGTTGTGGACACCCACTCATTAATAATAAAATAACACTTCTTGTCCTATAGTCCTGCAGCATGGGAGCTCAGTAGAGGCAGGATTTCAGCCCATGTGTGGATTGACTCTAAGGCGACACAGATTTTCCTCTCTACAGTAGAGAAAGAATCTTTACTTTCTAAGGCAGTTATTTTATCTTTCCCTCTATCTCTGCAACATGCCTTTCTCCATCCAAAAGGGGAACTGCAAGAGGGAGCTAAACCAATGATTAAGTTTTCGGAAGCAGGTCAAAGTCTATGGGTTTCTTTGCTTTACTCTCAGGCCCTTGTGGAGAGGGATGAGCTCCAGAGGAGTTCTCAGAGTTACAGACACAGTCAGGACTGCAGCATGAAATTTGCATCTCCAAACTGACTGTTACACTGCAACTGTAAACTGGTGTGTACCAACAGCAGCACAGCTGCAGAAGGACTGAGCTCAGCAGAACTTGACTTGCCTGGTTTCAAGACAGGTCAGTCATGTCTTTTTGACAGTTTATTTGCTTCTGTGATACCTTATCCCTATGTAGAAATGAGATGCCTGAGATCTCTGTGAGACAAGTGACAGATTTCTCTGTTTCAGTTACCACAGAAATGCAGTCATTACTAGCACAGAATATGGCAGCTGTAGAGCAGGAAGTCACCAAATAAATTAAATTATAAAAAAAAAAAAAACCAAACCCAACCCCATAGGAAAAAAAAAAACCACACAATGAAAGCAAACACTCTGCTCAGTCAGAACTGCAGGATGTAAACCCATCAGATGGATTTTGCATCACAGGTTAGGACTGCCATCCCTTCCTTATTCAAAAAGCATTGTAGGCCTTTTTTTTCCTGCAAATAGGAGGCTCTTCAATGTCTCATACTTACAAAATGTATGTTAAATCCCACAAAGATATTTCAACAGCCATGCTTGAGTGAATACACCCCTTTTTGCCATATCTCAGAGGCCAAACAATCCTTATGCAGATAGCATTTGGAAAGATCCCCTGAAAAGTCATGTACTTCAGGAACTGGCCTTAAATATTATGGCCGATATTAGAAAATACAAAACAATCTATAAAGAAATTCAGTTCAGTTATCAGTAAATGCTGAACTGGTGGAGTATAAAAAAAAAAATACACTTCTTTACACCTACCCACTTCTGACTCAGTGGAAGGTTATCAGCTACTGCTATTGCTGCCCAAGACCACGGCACATTGTAGAGAGGTCTATCCAAGCGCTCACCTGGCTTCATACTGCAGACCTTGGGACATCTGATGAGACCTCTCAATACCAGGTAATTATGGCTGCAAGATCAAATGCTGGTGGGTAGGCACATGCTTGAAATGCATTTGAGATTCATCTGTCTCAGGACCGTTGCCACTTGACGCAATAGCCACGTTCTCATTCTTTGTTCATCTGACTCGTCGCTGAGTGAATTTGATTTGGGCTGAGTACATCTGGACGGAGTAAGGTATAGTAGACTATACTTCCTATTTACCTAAGAATTCCTGCCAGATATGAAGTTAGATTCAGGGATAGCAGGGAGCACTAAGGAGTCTGAGTAGTACTTTGATTTCTGGATGGTTTTGCATGGAGCCAAATTGCAGAATAGTCAAGGGTTTTCCCTTCAGCAACTTTGCCTCTTTAATTTAATGTTTATCATTTAAGCAAGTATATACACATGCGTAGCTATATGTATATATATTTCCAAATACTCAAAGATGAATCCATAAATGCAACTGCTGCACCTGTAAACATGCCTGCCTTGGGTCAGACCTTGGGTCCCACCATGGGTATAGCAGATACGCAATTCACTGTCCCCACAGGGGTGCCCTGCACGACACACTAACCTCCTTCTCCTAGGCCCACACCTACCCATTGCCTTGGGCTTGGCCCTCTCACGAGGGTCTCACAGCCAGGCCATAGAGCTCGTACAGCAGTTAGCTGTGGCTAAGACTCTCAGAGACCATGGCACCATAAGCACACAACAGTAACATCATTAAAATTAACAAAGTCTAGCACATCTTAGATTCAGTTCCCTTCTATAATAGGGTTAGGATCTCCAACTCTAAAATATTTCAGCTGACAACTGATGATCTGGACATTAGGCTTCTCCAGAACCTATCCTAAAGAGTAGAGGGTGGAGGTTGAGCTAGCAATGAACCAGTACATCAGGGAGCAGCTTACTATAGTCAGGGAAGTGGGACTTTTGCCCTCAAAGTTAGAAGGTCCACAGGAAAGCTGGCTTCCTAGGGGTCCTAGAGGTCCTGTTACACTGAAGAAGGTTTAGATGGCTTCTGAGGAACCCAGTTCACCAGGCAAATAACTTGTTCACACGAAGGCCCCAAATTTTTGTGCATACACATTGTTTTCTTCAGTGGAATTGAGGTGCACACTGTATTTGCGTAAAATGTATCCAGAAGCCAACCTGAAATTAGCAACAAGTTAATTGAATAGAGCTAGGCATACCAGGCAGCACTCAAAATACGAAAACAATCAGACTCATCAAATGTTACATATACAGAGAGATTCCGCACCTATGGGATGCTTTTTTTTTCCAATCTTAAGTAAGCAATTGGAAAAGGAAAAAAAAGATTATTTCACATCATAGCACAAAAAAATTGTCAGGAAAAAGGGAGGTTTTGCATCTTGAAATAAAAAGGTCTCTCACATCTGAATATTACACCAGTAATTTGAAAACTGTATATAAAATATTAATGCATATTCTATAATGCCTATTACTAAAAAACTCTAAGAGTATTTCAAGATGCATAATTTACAAAGAAAAAACACTTAAACAGCAAGAGTTCTACTGATTGCAATGAGGGCATAGTTGAGCCAGAAGCTGAAACTTTAATTCAGATACAGTTTTACTTTCTTTTATATCACAAAACCATTACAAAAACATCACCTAGTCATTGCATGAACAAGAAGGCAACAAGATCTGTAAAATATGACATTATTATTATATGACAAAATATGACCAAATTCAAAGGGAATTTCTATTGTGAGCCAAAAATTCTCTCACTCCAAATCCTCTAAAAATGCAGAGCTATCAATGATACATTTGGCCACAATTACCCCAACAAAAAGACCTGAATTACTATTGAAATCTGTAGGGATATATCACAGTTTGCATGGCACTGGCAGTCCTGCTTGCCTCCAAATTCCTTGGGTGTAGTTGTGAAGGCAGTTACAACCATGGCTCATAGGGGGAGCAGGGGCGAGTCAGAAGTATGCATTTTCTTCCACCACTGAAGTTTAGCAATCTCTACAAAGACTCAGAAGTGAGTATGGGAAGAACATTACAATACTCCCTTCCAGCCGAGAATGATGGGTTGAATTTACTCTACAACCTTCTTAGCAAACTTCCTGCAGATATCACATGGAATGTCAAATATCAATCACAATTTGTCTGAGTTAAACTGTATTGCACAATACCACACCTCAAAGTTTATTACTGGAGAAAACTTTACATTGATTTTAATCCACACAAGAGAACTACCATGATGGCAAACGTCAGCTCCCAGCCTCTGGTTCAGAGCGTACAAAGTCAGTGAGATTCTTGTCATGGTTCAGTGGATCCTGGGACTTGCCGAGATAGGGATTGAAATGTTTCTTTGGTACACTCTTCTCTTTTCAGGGAACATATAGTCAGTCCTATTTTTCTAATACCATTGTAAGGAAAACTACAGCAGGCAGTGCACTCCCTCAGAGTTTCCTGTGCTGCCTCTCCAAGGAGTCTCTCTCCTCTGAGGACCATGTTTGTTCCCAAGTACTTCTCTCACTACTGGTTCTCTCTATTACGTGTGTTGGCAGACTTCCACACCCAGGCAGGACGATCTGTGTGTTTTCCTGACTCTGCTCCGAGCATCGGATACAACCCCTTGACTTTCACAGTCACTTTTGAATCACACTGCTGCAGCTCTAGTTGTTACTTTGGACTGACACCCTGTAATTTTCCCCCCTTTTTTTTTTACACTCTCAATATGGCAGATAAATAGAATATTATTTTATGACCTGAAGGTTTCAGACAGATTTTGATTTGTTGAGCACTTCTCAGGAGTCTTTATGTTAAGGCATTGCTTCTGGTCATGTCACATGGAGAAATTTTTATGGAGGAAAATAGACTTTGATTTCTTATATACAATTAGATTTGGTAAGATTCTTGTGCAAACCTGGAGTTTGTATCAAAAGACTTACTCTGGATTACACTGACAAAGGATAGCACATACAATTAAGACGTTTTCAAAACCTAAAGAGCAACCATGTGAAAAGACTAACCTTCCACTGCTTATCTCCATTCATTTTCTTGAAAGTGAGTCAACTAGCCATTGCAGAAGCATATTATAGTATTTCCTTTGTTGTTGCTAGAAAAATAAAAATGAATTAACAATAGCTTCTGTGTTGAGAACTATGTGTATTTAACTTTTAGATCAATGTTTTCTTAGGCTTCTCTATACGGAAATTAGTGAGCTAGGACATGTACAGGTTATAATATGGTATGTATTCTTCTTCTACTTATATCTAGGTTCAGTTAATTTTGTCATTCCTTTGGCTTTGCAGTCAAGCTGAGGACACACTTATGTCACTTAGAAGCAACAAAGTCAGGTCACTCCCATTCCTTCTTACCTGTGTTTTTTTTGCAAACAGGAAAAATAAGAAAAGTTATTTACAACTCTCATTCTTCATTCCATGAACATCATACTCCAAAGCTCTACACTTCAGTATGAAAAAAAATGGGATGAGGTAGCCTGTATAAATACGTAATGTGATTTCTAAAACCTATAACAACTTTAGTTTGATTTACTGATCCCAAATGTCTGAAAGTTTGACAGATTCATACAGCTGATGATTTTTTTCCCAGTACTGGGAAATCCTGTTGGGTGCAGAGAGCCCAACAAATAACCCCACAAATATCTACTGCACAGTCAAAAGGAAAGGATTTCAGACAGGGTATTGACTGACTTTGCATTGCATAGGGCAAATTCTGAAAATTGTTGTTACAGTTTTGATTAACATGGACATAATTTGAAGCTGATTTACTTCATAATAATAACTAACTGTGACTAATAGAACACCGCAGTATAGGCTATTTCAGCAACTCTCCTCAGAGTGAGACCATCTGAACACTCTCTGACTTCTATTGACTGTCAATACATATCCAGGATTTAATATGAACCCTAAAGTTCTACATAAATTTGGGCCTTAGCTGCTTGAAAGACAGACTTTCTCCCCATAAGATTCTGGAAGTTGAGATTACCCCATGTATCTGAGTCCTCACTCTTATGAGAAACAGACATCCATGATGATGGATGTTGCTGGCAAGCTTTAAGAGGTCTGTGCACTTTTATAGTAGTTCACTGTTATGCTGTGATAAGTTCCAATTAGGAATTAGGGTGGGATTTTTTTTTTCCTACTTTGAATTTGGCAATATTCTGAATACAGCAGAGATTTCCTAGTATCTTTGGGGAGGAGGCAGATATGGTAAAGGAAAATAGAAATAACTCCAGGAAAGTAAAATTATTTCATTCATATTTCATGTTACCCTTCTCTAAAATTAGGCAGCTAATTTAAGTTGATTATAAGGCCTTACTGAATTCCACAAATCCAGTATCAGACAATTAGTCAAACCAGCAAGGCTCAGAAAGACACAGAAAATACTTCAAAAAGCCATAAAATAGGCTTTAAATAGACTTTAATACTTTAAAAAATATTTTAAAATACAGTATCTGGAAGATTCTTTAGGGGTTAGAACCCCATGATTGGTTTTCTGGTAGGTCTTGTTGAGTTTCTTTGCCTTTTAATTCTTGGCTGTTCATCCTTCACCATTATATTTTAATTTCACCTGTTATTAAATATAATAAATAAAACATTGGAAGACATTTACATTCCACTGTCTCCTATTTCAGCTATGTGAATGTACTCTGGAATTCATGAAACCATACAACTTTTTTACATAACTACATCAGAACTTCAGAATAAAGTTATATATTCTGCCAACATTGGAAATAACAAGAATTTTAAAGGCTAGAGAGAAGACACCCATACCAATTATGGCAAAGGGTCCTCAACAGAACGACAGCATCAGAGTCAATTTCCTAAGATGTGCATATATCGTTAAATCATAGAATCATAGAATGGCCTGGGTTGAAAAGGACGTTAAAGATCATCTAGTTTCACCCCCCCTGCTGTGGGCAGGGTTGCCAACCACTAGAGCAGGCTGCCCAGGGCCCCATCCAGCCTGGTCATCAATGCCTCTAGGGATGGGGCATCCACAGCTTCTCTGGGCAACAAAGATTAATATGAAGCTCCTTCATGTTATTAAAGAAATAACAAGTAGAAAAATATGTATTTTGACTGCGACTAGGACAGACTGGAAAGGAAATCCTCATTCAACTCAAACCAAAAGGATCCACATATTGTGTTGGACCTACGACTTAATTAAACACAGCTTAAGCGTATGCAATGTTCAGTCAATCATTTGGCCGAGTTTTATCCAGTCATCTCTACAGCTGACTACAAACATGAATTATATCTGCACAAATCAAATGAACCCCACCAGCAGGAAGTCAGAATATAATTGCCTTCTTCCCATTGCCTATAGGCTCCTGTGTTTGTACAATTCAATTAGATTTCTCCCTCTGCTTTTCCCCTCCCTGCAGCATCATCTGCAGAGCACTATGCTGCCTGTAAAACTCTGTCAGTGCATGCTCACGTTTGTTAGCCTGGGCTTGAGTAAAAGAGAACTCCAGGCAAGACTTCCTGCAAATACACCAATACAAAGTAGCTGTTAGATGACATCACACCAGCCTAGCACAGAGCTTTTTATAAAATGCAAACTTATGCATTATGAAAAACAGCTGTCAAATAGAGAAACGGATGCTTTCTCTGCTTTGTAGTAATCAAGCTGGATAAAATGGTGATAATCTGGTTACAAAAGTGCTTGGGTGTGCACTGTAGGTGGTCTAGTCAGTTGCTCTTGATGTTAACAAAACCTCAATGATTGTTGTGACAGACCAATTAAGGTTTTAATTCTGGGAACAGGAATAGCAATTGTGATAATGCTTCCCAGGTCAAAGTGACCACAGGAGTTTTTGGGTTTGTTCATTTGGATCACACAAGAACTCTAATCTGAAGGAAACATTTCCCTCTGTCTCACAATCAGTCAAGAAATAGAAAAGATGCAGGCAAATTCAATTACTTTAGCACAATCATACTGCTATTACAGCATAATTTGTATTCAGTCACTGGGTGCCTTAAAGGAATCACTGCAGTCTGTTAGTAATTTGAGGACCATGCCTAATAACTTGGAAAGTTCTGGTCTTTGTTAGGAAACTCTTAATAGATATGTGAAATACAGGCAGTTCCATCCTCAGTTAAACGATCAGAGACAGGTAAAAGTAAAAAAAAATGCAAGGTATCCATCATTCATAACATTATTTGAAGTGCCCCACAAAGGAAATAGAATTTCATGCAGATGGGGAGGCTTAATGTACTTTCAGATAATTTCTTGAAAGGCTTTATTCATACAAGGTCGCATTACCCATTTTAGCTTCACAAACTAAGGTTGACTCAATCTTCTTCATTTTGGAGAGGAACTTCTATTTGAGAAGCTACTGATATAATCTACTTAACTGATACATTTAGTGCTTATTCCTTCAAAGGAGGAGCTGACTTAAAATGCCAGTAAAGAGGAAACAAGTTTAATTTATTTCATTAAGAATCACCACCACTATGAGATCTCTTATCTAAAGTTTTATGTTTGGGTTTTTTTTTTCCTTACTGGCCAGTGTAATGAACTTATTTATTTTGCAATCATATAGATAGCCTTTCCTCAGAGGAAAAAAACAAAGAGGAAACCAGAATGAAAATAGGGAGATATTTTCCCACAAAATCAAATTTTCATATTTCAATACATGTATTTTATTATGGCAGTGTCCATTAAACTATGTTTTTAATTAAAGAAAACCACTCTTCTATCTACCCCTATGCTAGCAGAGAAATCAGAAGGTGAATTGTAGAAGGAAAGAGTTAAAACTAAGTGGATGGATCAGTATTGTTAATAACACGTTCATTTAAGACTTCTTTTATTATTTCAAACCACAATTTCTCACACCATTTCAAAATCCATATGACAGCATATTTGAGATTATATTATAAAAACAACAGTTTTTTTTAAACATGGATAAATCTATCATATTATGCCAAGTAATCATGACTGTACAAGAAATATTACATCAATATATGTAGAATTAGCGTTGCCCCCTACTCTGGAACAATGCAGTAGCCGTAACCCGAAGAACATGCTTACTATGCACTACTCTATGCTGATAACTGCAGGCTCTAAGGCACTTGCAGCTGACTCCCACAACTACACTGGAATATTCAATACGATACAATCATCCCTGGTGTCCAGCCAGTGTTGCTGTTTTTTCATGGATCATTCTTCCCTTCCCAATGCCCTAGCGTCAGGCATTCTCTTCTAGGTAACCTGCTCGCCCTTCCCTCTGGCAGGATTATGAGGTATCTTAGCTCAGTTGACTATTACCTCTTTTTCAGCCTGTAAATTCTGTGTAAGAATATACAGACTTTGGACTTCAATTTCCAGACATCTGTCTGTTTAGTTGAAGTGCCAATTGAGACCAGTCTGTCAAAGTCCATAAATCCCTGCCATGCCCACCACACGTGGGCAAAGCCACTTTGCCACTCGTGTGTGGCATACATGGTCTGTGCAAGAGTAACAAACACAGCACCTACAGCACATAACTTGCTGCGCATGCACAGGCCATCCCTGAAGAGGGTGAGCAGAGCTGCAGCTTTGAGACATCCCACACCCATCAGGCATGCCTGTTCCTGTTCCCCTACCTTTCACTCCCTTGTCTCTCTAAGAAGTATTGTTCCCTCCACACCTCTGCCTGAGACACAGACAATACTTGCAAAAATTAAAAAAACCCCACATTGCTCCACTTGCATATTCTTGTAGTCCGTATTCTGTATTTAGACTGCAACCCTTCACATGAAGAGACTGTTGCCCAAGTCTTTCGCATGTGCAGGGATTTCTGTTATTACCAGCCACTACCACGCTGCAGTCCTCTCTGCAGCATTAGCTGTAGGTGGGAATTCTTCCACCTAGGTTACGGTGGGATCCTGCAAAGACGAATTTTGAGAGAGGAAGTTGAAAACCAACAAAACAGACAACAGGAACGCCATGAATATTCTTGGTTATATTTCAAAACAAACATCTACGAACACCAGCAGCCTTTTTCTTGCCTGACACGAAAGCAGGGCACGCAGCAGGCCCTCCCGAAGCCACCGGGTGGAGCAGCTCTCACTAGCACTGCAAATCCCGCTCCTGTGCGCAGAAAAGCTCCGTCGGCGCTGGTCGGCAGCACCACTGCGTTTAATCCTTAAAAGAGCGAACGTGTTGCTAGGTCTGAGATATATAATGCTAATAGCAAGAATACTTGGTGTCTAAGAGCATTTTCACAATTTAGAAATATGACTTGATTAATCCTTTAAAACCCCCCAAAAAACTAGAACAGCGTCAGCCACGGCATGGCTACTGGGTGAATTAAATTTTAAAGGCTGACCTTTATGAGCAAAGGTAAAAACAGTGTCCAGTGGGCATCAGGACACGCTTGAACACGCACGGCAGAAACAATTATTTCTATTAAATCGCGCGAGGCTGTAACAGTGAATAGG